>NW_026648206.1:0-182248 GCF_950295315.1 Erinaceus europaeus | reverse complement strand
TTAGAGCTTGAATAGTATTGTGTTATATTACATTACTTTTGCTAGGACCATTTATTTTTGAATTTTTACTTACAGATCAAATGCTATAAATACTTGTGTACATAATATATGTATTTGAATTGCTGGGATAAAAGTTTTTATCTCTATATCATCAATAAAACTGATTTAATAAAATTTGAGGGAAATATTCAATATTCATTTTATATATGAAAAACAGGTATGTTCATTCAATGTATTATCTATAAGAGATTTTTACAATAATCCAGAGAAAATATCATAATTAAATTTCATCTTTTATAATTTATGATTAAATTAAGATATGACATTATTTTAGTATCTCCTTGATATATTATGAGTTAACTAACTTGGAAATAATACAGGTGTCAGTTCCTCACCCATAATTATGTGGAGTTATGTTAATTAGACTGACTGGATTGTGTTGAAAATTAATGATAAGAAAGATCATAAAAATTCTAATAGAATTCATAACTGATCTAGATTGAATATTTTTACACAAAGTGAAAGGAGTTGTGCCAATAAATGAAACAATTACATGCTAATAAATATAACAACAGTAGTATATGTAATGATCAAATTTCAGATTTTTCTACTAGAAATTTCAAATCACTGATATCATTGAAGACTGACATATTGTCCTTCAACTATACACCTTAAACTCTCTTGCAACTTATTATATTTACTGTGATCTGTAAAACATTAGTCCCCCAATAAAGAAATAAAAAAATAAAATAAAATAACTCTCTCTGTCTCTCTCTCTCATACACACACACACACACACACACACTATCATTTGTTCCTCATCATGTTCACTGAACTGCAAACTTAACCACAAAGATGGGATATCAAATTCCTATAGTTTACAGTGGAATACAATTGGGATTTTGAGTTAGATGTTTTTCAAAATTAGTATCAGAATACAATAAAGTAAATAATATCATATATATATACACATACATATTTAATTTATTTAATTTTAATGACAGATGTGTGTGTGAGAGAGAGAGAGAGAGACAGGGAGAGACAGAGAGAGACTTCAGAGCACAGCTCAGTTCTGACTTACGGTGCTAGGGAATGAACCTGAGACTCTAGCCTCAGGCATGAGAATCTTTTTACATAACTATTATAATCTTCTCCATCCAATAATATAATTTCTATGAATGTGATATGAAATATTCAAGGCAACAGTCTACGTATTATAAAATCTAATCCAGATGTTGATTTTCTTTTTTCCAAGACTGAATTCTTATTGCCTCTTAAGAAGACAGAATAGTATTCCAGCTTTAGGCTGTTGCTTCTCTCTGGGTCTTTCAGTTCTTCTCACTGGCCATTCATTTTGTGATTCCGCCTTATAGTCACTTAATTACCTAAATGCCACAAGCTCATTTTAAAAGAACATTCTTAGTGTGAATGATGCTGTACTTTTTGAGATATTTATTTATTGGATAGAAACAGAGATATTAAGAAGGGGGATCATAGAGAGGGAGACAGCAGAAGAGACACCTAGTTCACTATTTGTGAAGCTTCCTTCCTGCAGGTGGGAACCAGGGCTTGAACCTGGGTTCCTACACATATGCACTCGTGGCTGTATCAGTATTCAGCCCCAGAGTGATACTATACTTTTTATTTCTTATAATATTATTTAAAATCCTAAATACAATATTTCTGAGTTTTTGTTTTGTTTTGTTTTGTTTTTTTTTACTTAAGGTAAATTTCTGGGAGGAAAATTATATATTTTTTTCTTATTCAGATGAAAATATTTGCTTTGTACCAAATATTTTCCAGTATTTCAACTTTTTAAAGTCTATTGACATGTAACAGAAATTACTTTATGTGATTTAATGAATAAAAAGTGAAGCATAGGATTAAAAAATATTTAGTCGTAGTTAACTAGTTGATGGAGCTGTTTGGGCATGAAACTGTATTTTTTTTGGCAAAGAGGAAAACATATGCTAACCACATTAGATTAGTAAGTTTTCATGTTTATTAACTACTCTTTATTGAGTATTTTTCATTCATCACCTAAATTGAAATACTAAATAACAAAAAAAATCTTGTTGCCTTTCTCTTATTTGAGAAACTAGATTACACTATTCAAGTTAGTCACTTTTATTAATAATTTATCTATGAAAATAATGTCATAACTTTTTTAAGGAAAATATGAAATATAAAAGCTTGAAGAAGTTAATCATAGACTTATATTGCCATATAATTCTATGTAACTTGACAGTAGAAAAGTTAGAGATTTTTTTTTCAAAAATGTCAGTGTTAGAGTTATTACTTCTAGGATCGTTTTTAAATATGGTTTCATAGTCATTAAGTTTATTTAAAAGTAAATTTATGTTCTCAACTCCAGAGGAAAATCTATAAACAATGTATATAAAAATTACAATAAACTGTGGCTGGCTGTTGATGTTACAATGTGTAAGGACCCAGGTTCGAGCCCCTGTCTTGCAGGGGGAAAGCTTTGTGAGAGGTAAACAGTGTTCCAGGTGTCCCTTTGTCTCTCTTCTTCTTTATCACCCACTTTTCGCTCAGTTTATGGCTGTCTCTATCAAATAAATAAAGATAATAAAACAACTTTAATCACAATAAACTAAATCATTGACTCCTTGAGACAACGCCATATATTGCAATGATAAGAATACAATTTCAGTGATTAGATAAAAAGAAATTACTTGCTAAAATGTATTTCAAAATTACTTTGTATATGAAAATAATTTTATTTATTTATTAAATGGAGATATTGACAAGACCATAGTGTAAGAGGGGTACAATTTCACACAATTCCCACCACCAGAAATCCCTGTCCCATCCCCCCTTGAATGAAAAATGTATAATTATCAAGAAACTAGAACAAAAAAAATTCCTAACAAGAGACAAGTTCAAAATTCAAAATTCAGTTCAGAAAAAGCACAAAAGAATGACTTCAAGATAGTCCAATATGGTTCCAAAATGGTTGTTATTAGACATGGCTGCAAGCACTCTTGTGACTTTACATAGCAGAGTAAACTTTTAAGAACAAAATCAAATGTTAAAATAGAATGGTGGCCTCTGTGGCGGTACAAAGGATAAAGTATTGGATTCACAAGCATGAGCCCCAGACGAGATTTACAGTATCACCTACATCAAAGGGATGATCTGGTTCTCTTATTCCTCCTTTCGCCCACTCACTCATTCACTCATCAAAGAGTGAATGAATGTGTCTTTAGAAAGACAGAATAATTATAGAAAGGAAACAGGGTTACTTTATTATTAATATTTATTCATGAGAAAGATAGGGGCAAAGAGAAAGAACTAGACATCACTCTGGTAACATGTGCTGCTGGGAGTCGAACTCAGGACCTTATACTGGAGAGTCCAATGCTTTATCCACTGCACCATCTCCCAGACCACAGGGGTTGCTTTTTTTTAAGTACTTTGAAACAAAGTAGTATGTGGAAGATGAAAAAGTGAAATATTTCAAATGAATCCCCATATGTGCAAGTGCATGTATGTGTTGTGTATACATGTATATATTCACACACATACATATAATTAGTGGTTTAAAGAGATAGAAAGTTATGAAAACTTAGTTTTTTTTCAAAACTCATTTTTAAAGTTATTAAATATCCAAAACTTTTTCTAAAAGAAATTTAGCAAATGGCCCTCTTAATAAACATGTAGGTCGTACAAAATTGTTATACACTAAAAGAACCTGACAGTATGTTATATTTACAATGTTTTAGTTACAAAACTGATTTAAAGGGAGTCAGGAGGTAGCGCAACGGGTTAAGCGCATGTGGCGTGAAGCACAAAGACCAGCATAAGGATCCTCATCTGCAGCGGAGTCGCTTCACAGGCGGTGAAGCAGGTCTAAGGTGTCTTTCTCCCCCCTCTCTGTCTTACCCTCCTCTCTCCATTTCTCTCTGTCCTATCCAACAATGACGACATCAATAACAACAATAACTACTACAACAAAAAAAAGACAGCAAGGGCAACAATAGGGAAAATAAATAAAAATATAAAATAAACTGATTTAAAAACAAATCAGACATCTAGACTTTAACCTATTTTAGAAGGCCTGATGCTGGCACAACCAAAGTCACCAAGCGCAGGACCCCACTACAAGTACTTGGCCCCTACCAGCAAGAGGGAAGGTTCACAAGTAGTACTGCAAGCTACAGCTGTCTCTCTTTCTCTTTTACTCTCCCTCTCCTTTCCTACTTTTTTTTTCTGTCTTAGTTGCAATACATAAATAAATAATAGAGGCAATAGTCCAAGGAAACTATCTCCAAAATGATGAACTGATAAAACTATTGTGTGGAGTTGTACCCCTCTTATCCTATGGTTTTGTCAGTGTTTCCATTTTATAAATAAATAATAATAAGAAAAAAAAACTAAAGGTCCTTTGGTGCTCGCATTTTATTTCATTTTCTTTTCCTCCCCCAGTAATGTCATTACTTCAAATTATGTCTTTTTATTTTCCTTAGGTTAAAACGAATGTACCAATGCTTGGTGCGGTTCTGGTGGTCCTTAGCCTCCTTCCTTTTCTTTTGGTCAATGCTGGATGCATGCTAGAGGTCATGAATCGGAGGATAAGATACCACAGTCAAACTCACCTTTCTGCTCCTTGCATGGGCATTATAGACTTACAGCAAGTTCAACCTAGAGAGCTGTGACCACCCTGCTCTCACACTGAGAACAAAGTCACCTTCACAGTGTGCAGAGAACTTCTGCCACTCGTTTTTTCCCCTCTCTGTGGGGCGAAAGCTCTCTTCCCAACCTGACCTTTCAGCAGGACTAGACAATCTTCAGGATACCACACTGCTTAGATGGCTAAAGTCACTACTTCACACTGTTTTGAATCTCACCCTTTGACACAACACTGCCGTTAATGCTTAAAAATTTAGTGTTAGTCTTAAAACGATTATGACTTTCTGCAAATTAGTTCATGTTATATATTTTGCCTTTCTTACTTTTAGTGGTAATCAAAATATTTCACATTCCAGGAGCATTATTATCAATCAGTCCAAATAATGCAAAGTCTATAAATAATGCAAAGCAAAGTGAACAGAAACAGCTGTATCTAATGATGACAAATGTTTTTTTTATTTCACTTGATTTTAGACACCTACTATTCAGAAATACAAAACCAAGAACTAACAACTATAGTTGTTATTATACACTAACAAATGCCCATGTCACCTCATATATGTGTGTGTATATTTTTGTATGTGTGTAGTGATATATATTATATATCACAAATATTTTCTAGACCATAAACGTCAGATAAAAATATTTACTTTTGAATAGATTAGATATTAACACAGAGGGACCAGGTGGTGGCCCATCTGTTTAAGTGTGTGTGTTACAATGTTCCAGGACCCCAGTCAGGCCCCTGGTACACACCTGCAGAGGTAGAGCTTTGCAAGGAGTGAAACCGTATTGCAGGGGTCTCTCTCTCTCTCTCTCTCTCTCTCTCTCTCCTCTTTCCCTCTCAATTTCTGGTTGTCTCTATCCAATAAATAACATAAAGATAATAGTAAAAAATTAAAGCAAAAAAGAAGCAGATAATAGAAACAGATGAAGTAAGTCCTAATACTGACATCTACCTTGGAAGAAGTTTAGGACTGGCATCAGGAGAATAAAGTGCAGTGAAACTCAAGGATCATCATGCTTTGAAGAGACTGTGTCAATAGTTTAGCAGTTAATACATTTCTTCAGATGCAGCACATATGAAGAACAATTATTACAAAGCTACACACAAAAATCTCAGAAAACTGTTGACTATTCAGTAGATAGTAAACCACCCCAACCATTGGTGTTATGAGTGTATGTTTGTATTGTTATTCAACAATATGATATGGATATAGCAGTTGCTTTACAAACTACCCACTAAAGGACAACTGAATTATTTGCAGTTATTTGCTATTACAGAGAATGATACTACAGTTATATCCTGGGATAAACATTATTCAGAAATTCAGCTGCAGGTCTGCATATAAGTGTGTGTTTAATTTTTAATGAACTGTCTGTTATCCACAGTGACTGTGCCATTACATTTCCACTAGCTAAGCTGCAAATACCCAGTTTCTCAAAATATTTATTAGCATTTGGGTTAACACATTTTTATTTTGGCAATATTTTTATATTGAGGAAATGTTGTTATAAAAAGACTGGTTTATGTTTTAGGAGTATAATTCATCGCCTATTAAAAATTACATAACACCTTGCCCACTACCAACATGCCAATCTTTCTCTCATACAACTCATAGGGCTCCTTAGTCCTTTCCAACTTAATTCTCTCTGCCCCCTTCATATCCTTAGACCTATTGTCATAGGCAGTTCGTTTTACTTCAACATTTTCCTTGCCTTGTTTGCTTATATCCTACCAGTGAGATAAACTATTTGTCTTTCTCCTAGTAGTATAAAGTTTGCTTAGCATAGTTTCATTTAATTCCATCTATATTGTAATTACAGGCAAGGATTCGTCTTTTTCTATACCTGGGTTCCTTATCTACTCATTTGCCCTTGGGTACTTAAGCTGACTCCAAGTTTTGAAATATTATAAATATCATTGCAATGGCCATATCTATACATGCATCTTTTTATCTAGGATTCTTTTATTTTATTGAATTATTATATTTTAATATACTATACTTAACGTTTACATTTATTATATTTTATTCATTACTTATATTGTATTTAATATATTTATTTTTATTCATTTGTTTTTATTTTCTCTTAATCCTCCATTCCTAGGAAAGGAATATTGTGTACCTGACAGATTTATATTTACTTTGAGAAAAAATTTATAGTGCTTTCCATAGAGTCTAGGCTAGTTTATAGTCTCATCATCAACGTATAGGAGTTACCTTTTATCTAAAATTTTTCCATAATCTGTTGTGTTTTTAAAAACAGATGTTGAGAGAGAGCAACAGTGGGAGAGAAGGAAAAGACAGCAGTTAACCTCACTGAGCTAGGAGATGTGCTTGAACCTGGATCACACACATGGCAAAGCAGGTAACTTCCCAAGTAGCTATTTCATTGTTCCTGAAGTGACATTCTGATAGGCAAAATATCCTGGTTGAACTCTACTTAGGTTTTAATCTTTAGGTTTGCTGATGGCATTGTATTTTTCAGTTTAACATTTCCGTTTGGCTTTTCATTATATATATTCTGCTTCTTTGCAATGATCTTTGATCTATTTTTTTACTTGAAACTTTTTATTCATTTAAAACATATTCATAATGGCTAGGTAAGTAATTTTTATGTAGCAGTGTGGTCAAAATTTTACAGAGTTACATATTCAAGTTTTATTGTAATGGCTATAATACATGCCTGACCTATGACTCTCCATCTGTGAGAAAGACAAACTGTAGTGGTAGAAAAACAAAAAGAATGTGAAAGACTAATATAAAAACAATGGATGGGAAGTGCAGACTCAGAGCCCAATTGATAAAAATCCCACTGAATTTCAACAAAGGAAATTCCTTTCTATGCTTTTCTCCGTTTTGCCACCTGAAGGGGCATTGATCTCACTTCTGCCCTGTCTCCTGAGTCCTCCTCATCCTGGTATAAAGCCTCTACCCTACATGTGGGTCTTCCCAATATGTGCCAACAAAGTTCCCTTCTCCTTCTTGGATGATCCCAGAGAGACTTGCTCCTACAATGAGGCCACTTACAGGAGGTCATATACTGATGATAACTGGATCCCAATGATGACAGAGGTCCTTCTCATCACATAATGGTGTCCACTTGGCCAGATATGAGCTGACTAAACATACAAGGAGATAGGAGAACCATTATCACGTTCGTTACTTGTTTTGCTTTACTATGAAATAACAGTGCTGAGATGCTGAGTATTTTCTAATAGTATAGTAGGGAAGAGTTGATCCCCCTTCCTATCAAAGAGAGAGGCTGTGAAAAGTAATCACACACACACACACACACACACACACACACACACACACAAAACAGCATTTTTTTCTTTTGTGAAATGTGAAAATAAACTTGTCAACATTTTTACTGAAAAATAAAAAAAATAGGGGCTGGGTGGTGGGGCACCTGGTTGAGCACACATGTTGCAGTGCGCAAGGAGCGAGGTTCGAGTCCCTATAGGGGGAAAGCGTCACAGGTGGTGAAGCAAGGCTGCAGGTGTCTCTCTGTCTCTGTCTCCGTCCCTCTCTATAACCCCCTTCCCTATTAAGTTCTGGCTGTGTCTATCTAATAAATAAATAAAAAGAGTTAAAAATAAATAAAAATAAATCAATTTTATGATCTCTTTAAAAAAATCTTTGTGGGAGTCAGGCAGTAGTGCAGCAGGTTAAGCACACATGGCGCAAAGCGCAAGGACAGGCGTAAGGGTCCCAGTTCCAGCCCCTGGTTCCCCACCTGCAGGGGAGTCACTTTACAGGCAGTGAAGCAGGTCTACAGGTGTCTGTCTTTCTCTCCCCCCTCTATCTTTCCCTCCTCTTTCCATTTCTCTCTGTCCTATCCAACAACAATGACATCAATAACAACAACAACAATAAAAACAAGGACAACAAAAGGGAAAATAAATAAATATAATACAATGTAAAAAAAAAACTGCTGGGGACTTGACAAGGTTGTTCAAGCTGTAGAACCTATGACTTGTGTGTTTGAGATTTCCATCTCCCCAATTGTATTCCAACACGTGTAGAGTGATGCTTTGGTGCTCTCATTATTTCTTTTCTCTTTGATCACAAAGAAATAATACATCTTAAAAATAATAAAATATAGGGAGTCGGGCTGTAGCGCAGTGGGCTAAGCGCAGGTGGCGCAAAGCACAAGGACCGGCATAAGGATCCCGGTTCGAACCCCGGCTCCCCACCTGCAGGGGAGTTGCTTCACAGGCAGTGAAGCAGGTCTGCAGGTGTCTATCTTTCTCTCCCTCTGTCTTCCCCTCCTCTCTCCGTTTCTCTCTCCAACAACAACGACAACAACAATAATAACTACAACAATAAAACAACAAGGGCAACAAAAGGGAATAAATAAAATAAAATAAAATATTTAAAAAATAATAAAATAAAATATAAATTTCTTTTTTATTCTCAGATAATTTGAACATCTTTAAAAATTGCTAGCATCTATTAATTGTGTGTGCCTCTGTGTGTGTGTGTGTGTGTGTGTGTGTGTATGTGTGTGTGTGTTCTACTGAAGGAAGCCTGAACATAGAAAATAAGGTTATTTCAACCTTTTATTTTAGCTGAACTTGTCTGACTGTGCTTAGGCAGAGAAAGGGAGCAGTACTGCGGTACTTCCCAGTGTGGATAGAATTTCAAATTCCTCCACTCATTCTCCATCCCAGGGAAGAGTGCCTTCTCTTCATTGCTAGGTGCAAAAGGAGGTTTACGTTATCCCATACCCTTCTTCTTCCTGCTCCTCCTCCTCCTCCTCCTCCTGCTCCTCCTTTTCTTCTCTTCCTTCTCTTTCTCCTCCATATCTTACTACTATCTAAAATGGGTTAACATCAATATGAGGAAGAGATTGCCAGAAGCAGGTAAAAAGCCAGGCTCTATTATACTCAGATGATACCTGGGAATTTGAGAGTGCTGTCCACTACCTAGACAAGTCCGTGTTCCCCACCTAGTCACTGGTGACTTGGGTCTAGGTAACAGCCAAATGTTTGGTTTGTTTGTTCTTGGTATTTGGCCATAATGAAGCAGTCATTTTCTAAATGTCTTACAAAGTTTCCTCTCCTAATCCTTTCGCTATAGAGAGCAGGCTTTCATTAAGCCTCTTTTCTTTTTTGTCTGTATCCATTGGCATTTGTAGATTCTCCAGCACCCATTCAGGTAAAATGAAGTAGACAGAATAGTGAAGCATTTTATTTATTTAATCTACCTAGAAGAAAGTTAATCAGTGACATTTGGCTTTAGTTCGTACTATTAAAACATTGTCAGAAGTCGGGCGGTAGTGCATCAAATTAAGTGCAGGTGGCACAAAGCGCAAGGACCAACGTAAGGATCTGGGTTAGAATGCCTGGCTCCCCACCTGCAGGGGAGTCACTTCACAGGCGGTGAAGCAGGTAAGCAGGTGTCTTTCTCTCCCCATCTGTCATCCCCTCCTCTCTCCATTTCTCTAGGTCCTATCTAACAATGATGACGTCAATAATAACTACAATAATAAGTACAACAAGGGCAACAAAAAGGAATAAATAAATATAAAAAGTTAAAAAAAAACATTGTCACTTAAATAGTACAAATTTCTTCTTTTGATGTAAATCTCAATAAATTTCATACAAGTTTAAAAAGGATTCAGAATATTTAGCCTGATTACAAATATATACAATAAAAACTCATACTTTCCAGAAGTGCTTTGTTTCTATTTTTTTAAATCTATTCACCAATGGATAGCATTTAATACCTAGTATAATTTACTACGCATATATATATATATATATATTCTTTATTGACTGTTACATGTGTATATATGCATATATATTATTTTGTTTGTTGTAAATACTCCAAATGATAGGAAAAAAACATTTTTTCTCTTTTCAATTGATATTAGTAATGAGAATAAAGGATTAGTAGAACAAAGGATCAGTGGTTTCTTGTCTATTTGGAAAGGTGAATTACTTATGACTTCCATTTAGAATTATCTCACAACAAACCAGATTAAAAAACATGGCAACCTATTATGCAACTGAGCCAAAAAGTCCTATTTATACTTTCTACTAGAGACTGCATAAATCATTGCTTTAACATCCGTTACCTATATTTGGTTATAAGTGCTATAACTTTGACCTTTCAAAATAATATGGAAAGCACTGCCACTTTAACAAACAAACAAACAAAAAGTTACCATGGCTTTAATCTAGTAATAGGAGATAAGTAACAGGTACACCTAATTTGGCTTAATTTTTAATAACTATAACAACATTGAATGATAAACTGAAATTTTAGAAATCAGATCCAAATGTGAGGATAATATATGGAAACTGTTTTACCCTTTATGTGTGAATACATGATTTCCACTTTTGTTTGGCATTATTTGATACTTTAGTTCTTTGATCAGAACACAGAAATGTGTGTTTAACTTGATCACACATTTGAAAATCATTTCCATCTTGTTTTATGTGTGACTGGTGGAGTTTATTATGTACTTGTGAATGTGAATCAAAGTCTTCAAAGCTAATAACCATAATAACAATTATTATGCTTCTGACTTATCATAGTAATCAAGGGTATTTTTGGCATTACTAGCACATAATCTAAAGCAGAAAAATATGCCAATGTATAAAGACCAACTGCAGTGAGACATCTGACTGTAGAACTTGGGGTAGAAGTGTAAATTATACATAACTCTATTTATGCAGGTTTAACAGTAAAACAATTTTCTCATCTGCATGGGCTGTTCGTTTCCATCACAGTTAAAAACTCTAAATATACAAAATAATTCCTAGAGCCATCACCGGGCTAATTTGTTGTGTTATTGTTGAAATGACTTTTCATCTTTCTAAGAATCAAAGTGTTCTGTGGATAAGGAAAGTTTGAGGTGAATATATGTTATCTATGAAGCAGGAGGTAACAATCTTTGATTTTTTTCACAGGTAAAGGTTTCAAATCTATAAGGCCTTAACTGTGTGCTTATAATATCTTGTTACCATTTCCAAAACACTGGTAATGAATAATTTCTCTCCCCCACCTTCAAAGGCTTACAGACAGATGCATTTTAGAAATACAGACTACTGTGTTTTCTTGGGCCTCATATCAAGCATACAGTGTTAAATCTGTGTTTTTTCTCATTCAGTTCACATTCATACACTTTCTTTTTTCCTCTTCACTCTATTGTCAAAAGTCAACTCACTTTTATGCATGCATGTGTGCTGCTCAGTATAAAACCCTGATATGAGGTCAGGAATCATATGTGATTCAGCTAACTCATACACCAGCTCATAGAATTATGCTTTATATTCAGTGTGTCATTTCTAAATCTATACTAGATGTAAAGTGAGTCTAAAAATGTCAAATATGGCATCTTCTACTTTGCTAAGAATAGCAAAGCCCCCCTACCAACTGTTTCCTGTCACTAGGCATGCCATGGAACTAACAGAGACATGCCTGACAACGGTCAAGATGAACACTTACAATATCTTTGGGGCCAGAATATATGGAGCTTTTAAATGTATTCAGCTTACTCTTTGAAATGTGCTATATTTTAACTTGATTGAGACTTTAACAGAACTCTCATTAATCATAGCATGCCTTATTTAGAGTAGCTGATGGACAGAGTAAGCGTGTTTTAAAAAACCATAAAGATAAAAATCACACAGAGAAGGCAGTGTGACATGATAAATTCCTAAGAAAAATATTCACTTAAAAGAGACTGCTGGGCAGGAGATATAGCTTATCAGTTATGCAAAAGAGTTGCAAGCCTGAGGCTCCAAAGTCCTATGTTCAATCCCCCATACAATAATGTGCCAGAGGTGAACTGTGCCCTCTCTCTCTCTCTCCCTCTCTCTGTCAAAACTAGAAAACATATTTTTAAAAGGATACTATAGATATCCTAGTATAAGTACAGAGACACTCTCAATAAGACTGCATCATCATTTTCTAACATACATTATTAACTTTTTGCCTCCAGGGTTATTGGCTCAGAATCCACTGCTCCTGGAGGCTTCCCCCCCTTTTACTGCCCTTGTTTTATTATTGCTGTGGCTATTATTGTTGTTGTTATTGATGTCATTGTTGCTGGATAGGACAAAGAGAAATTGAGAGAGGAGGGCAAGATAGAGAGAGGGAGAGAAAGATAGACACTTGCAGACCTGCTTCACCACTCATGAGGCGACCACCCTTCAGATGGGGAGCTGGGGGCACAAACTGGGGATCCTGATGCTGGTCTGTGTGCTTTCTGCCATGTGCACTTAACCCGCTGCGACGCCACCCAGTTCCCAAAGTCTTTTATTTTCAAGTCAATTTTTGCACTAAAAAAAAAAATCTTTGGTTTTCTCTCACATTTCTTCAGTTGTAGTATATAAACCATAACTGACTTAAATCACTATGACCTATTATGAAAAAAAAATGTTCTAATGAGTAAATCAGGTTAAAGACAAAGGTTACTTGGTGGTGTAAAACAGCTTGAAAATATATACAATAGACATTAAATTCATTTAACCCAGAAAATGCAAATGGAGAAAAGTGAGACAATGGAAACCAAGACATACTGTATATAGATAGTATCATCAAGGAAGCACATGTGTAGTGTCTTCCTTGCTCAAAATACCACTCTTTGTCACTGATGTGATCCTGAGGGCTTTGTTGAATAAAAGTATAGTACAAGTAGCAATGAATCCAATCGATTACATTCATTGACATATATTTGAGCATACAGTCCCACAAGGGCTCCAGGGTAAAGGGTATGATAACTTTGAAATCTACTTACAAGCTTAAAAAATAAAAGGACATTTTAAATTAAAGCAAAAAAAATCCTTTATGTTCAAGAAAAATCGAGTGCTTCAGTCAAGACTTTAAAGCATATAAAAAGTTGGGGTTTTCCAGCAAAAACAAGAAAATTGCCTGTGAATTGGCTTCCTACAGAGAGTGATATATCCTATGAAACTTTAGAATATATATTTTCTATCTACTAAATTTATAACACTTGTTTTATTAGCTAAAGAGAAATCAGAGAGATATAACTTAAGTGCACAAAGAAAATATTTGTATGTGTGTATTCATATGAATAATATTCTATATAAACAGCTATTAAACCCTACTAAGTATCATCTTCCAACACTGACTTATTTAAAATACTCTAGGAATCACACAGATATCACCTAATCTACCAGTGGTCAGAACAATTTTCAATTCATCGATTCCTTGCCTAAAGAATAAAAGCAAGAGAATCCACTTTCCTGCATAGAACAAAATAAAAAGCAAAGAACTCTCTGTAGGGGGGAAACTTTTTTATGCTGACAGTTCTAGGACATGCTTGATTTTGTTTCAACTTTTAATAAGAAGGGATCCAGTAAGATGTGACAGTTGTAACTCAGCTAATTAAATGATTTAGTTGTACAGTTTCATAAATCAATATTCCAGAAACGTTAGATTATATCTGAGAAATCTATTTATAAGTTTAACTTATGTTTTGCTCACAAAATCCAATTAACTACTATTTCTTCTTTGTGTTGAAAAGCTGCATGGTTAAAAAATAAATAAAAAAGAAAGAAAGACAGTGTTTTACTATAAATCATGAAAGTTAAGCATAACTTGACATTTTAAGTACAGTTTTTTGGCCAGCAGGAAGAGCAATTCATTTGTTTCTTGAAAGAATTGAATAAAAAATATAATACGCCATGTGGTAGTATTATTTCAGGCACACATTTCTTTTCAAAAATTCAGATACAGAAAAATCTTTTTACTTAATTATCTCTAAAAGTAACTATTCAACTCATAGACTAAACTCTTTTATGATTTTTGAATTGATATTTACTTTTCATGTTTACTTATGTTTTCTGAAAAGAAACTCAGCATTTAAGAGATTTATTTTCCTTTTAGCCACTATGTCAAATCTCTTTTCTCTCTGTCTTCTGTGTCATCTTCTTTTTCTCCATAAAATGTTTTTAATTCCACATATATTATCACTTTGTAGTTTTCCTGCATACCTAAGAATTGATAAAAAAAAAAACTACTAAAGTGTGATAGCTATTTTTGCTAACTCTAGTGACTAGTGGAAGAGTTCATAGCTCTGATATATTACAGCTGAAAAATGATTACTAAACTAAATTTGGAAATGTCATCATAATTACATTCATACTTATTTTTTACAAAATATATCTTGCATATCATGTATATTAAAATAACCAGGTCTCAGTACTGAAATCATGAACTGCTTTTGAATTACTCAGATAAATTTGATATATTTAATCTCATTTAATATTTACAAGGAAACATTTTATCAAGTTGAGATTTTTTTTTATTCTTTCAAATCATTTTATAGGAGATATAATGGCTTATAGTGCAACTGCTTATCTCCCTGTGATAGATGTCTGCAAAATACTCTCACGCCAAGCTTAGGGCCTTTTCCATCATTGTGTACCAGGAACCCAATGCCCTCTCCTCCCTCTCCCCTCTCCCCTCCTCTCCTCTCTAGTGTCCATTGCTTTGGTGAAATACACCACACACAATTTGTTTCACCTTGTATCCCCCCCCCTTATTTCCTTCCTTCCTTCCTTCCTTCCTTCCTTTCCTTTCCTTTCTTCCTCCCTCCTTCCCCTCAATCCTTCTCCTCCCCTCCCCTCCCCTCCCCTCCCCTCCCCTCCCCTCTCCTCTCCTCTCCTCTCCTCTCCTCTCTCCTCTCCTCTTCTTCCCTTCTCTCTCTCTCCTTCTCTTTTCCTTTCTTTTTACTTTTCTTCTTCCTTATTTTTTTCTCAATTTACTGCTATAAGGTTATTGACGTGACTTTGTACACTTGTACATGTATGATGAACCCATAATTCCAAGCACTCATCTGCTTCCCCACACACACACCTCCTTTTTTCTTAAGAGACAGAAAGAAATTGAGAGGGAAGAGGGATGCAGGTGGAGAGAAAAAAAAAGACACCAACAGCACAGCTTCACAGCTCATGAAGCTTCTCCCTTATAAGTGGGAGCTGGAGGCCTAAACCACAGTCCTTTAGCAAGGTAATGTGTACTATCAGAAGTGCCACCAATGGGGTCCCTCTTTCCTTCTTAAGTTCTTTTTATAAGTGGTATCACTCAGTACTCATTCTTTTCTTTCTGTATCTTATTTAAAACAGTTTCATCAAGTTTCATCCAAGATGATGCAAAAAGAAGATAGCATCATCATTTTTAACATCTAAGTAGTAAGAGTATTCGTGTGTGTGTGTGTGTGTGTGTGTGTGTGTGTGTGTGTGTGTGTGTGTGTGTGTGTGTGTGTTAACTTTCCTAATCAGGCATCTCTAAGAGGACATCTGTGTTACATTCAAGTTTGGGTTATTGTAATTTGTAGTGCTATGAACACAGGTGTATACTGATATTTTTGGAGTCCTATTTTTTATTTCTTTTGGATATTTCTCCAGGAGAAACTTCATCATGTCATACACAGGGTAGGTCCATTTCTAATGTTCTGAGAAATCGCCAGACTGTTTTCCACAAAGGTTGGGCAAATTTACATTCCCACTAGCAATTTAGACGGGTTCGTTTCCCTTATATCTGCACCAACACGTGTTGCCATCCTTCCTACTGTGTTATAGTCTCACAGATATAAAGTGGTATCTCATTACTGTCTTTATTTACATTTCTCTGATCAGCAGTGACTTTGAACTTTATATCTTTTGGCTCTTTAGATCTTTTCTTGGGTGAAGATTCTGTCCATGTTCTATGCTTGTTTTAAATGTTGTGGGGTTTTTGTTTGTTTTTTATTTCTGAGTTTATCTGTGTTGGCTATTAACCCTTCATCTGATGTATAAAATATAAAAATGCCCCATTCTAAAGGGTTTCTTTCTGCTTTGCTAGTGATTCTCTTTGCTTTTAAGAAGTTTGGTTGGTGTAGTTCTTCTGGTTTATTTTTGCTTTTATTTTACTTGTTACATTTGAGTACTCAAAGAAATTTCTAAAGCAGACATTGTGAAGTGTTCTGAAAATGTTTTCTTCCATATATTTGAGGGTTTCTGATATAATATCCATGTTTAGATACATTCAGAGTTGATTTATGTGGATGTGGTGGTCCTGTTTTGCTTATCTACATATTTCAAACCAATTTTCTCAACACCATTTGTTGAAGAGATTCTCCTTGTATTATTTGTTGTTTTGCCAAAAATTAGTTGTCTATAGTTGTGGAGACTTATTTCTGAGCTCTCAATCTTATTCCACTGGTTGCTGTGTCTATTTTTATTCCAGTGTCAGAAAGGTTTGATAACAACCATTCCTGTAACATTAACATAATTTGAGGTCAGAAAGTGTGATGTTTCCTTTTTTCTTCTTCTTCTTCTTTTCTTTTCTCTCTCAGTCTCGCTGTCTCTCTCCTCTTTTTCTTTCCTTTCTCAAAATTGCTTTGGATATCCTAGTTATTTTCTTGTCCCATATACATTTTTGTAGCTCCTGTTCTATATACCATGAATCGAATATGGTGAGACCTTGGCAGCAGGCGAATTGAATCTATTTGATTGAGTAAAATGGCCATTTTGAGGTAATTTTCCCATTCCATGGAGCCTTTATTTGTTATACATCTCACTCACTCAAACTACAGGAAAAATTTAGAGTTTATTCTACAGCCCAGAGGTTAAAACATTCAAGTTTTTCAACTGAATGCTCTTCATAGTTTTCATGTGCTTTATTTGTTTGGGTTTGCTTAAATTAAACTTGAAATTATTATGCAAACATCTTTTATGCCAGAGTCTCTAAATTCTAGGTTCAATCCCTAGCACCACTATAAGCAGATATTTCATGCAAACAGTTATTAAATGAACATGGGTAACTACAGAAAAAAATTAAGATTTGGGAGTCTGGCGGTAGCGCAGCGGGTTAAGCACAGATGGTAAAAAACACAAGGACCTGAGTAAGGATCCGGGTTGGAGCCCCTGGCTCCCCACCTGCAGGGGAGTCCCTTCACAGGTGGTGAAGCAGGGCTGCAGGTATCTTTCTCTCCCCTTCTCTGTCTTCCCCTCCTTTCTCCATTTCTCTCTGTCCTATCCAACAACAAAGATATGAATAACAACAACAATAATAACAACAATAAAACAAGGTCAACAGAAATAAATAAATATTTTTTTTTATTAAGATTTCTTGAAGTCCTACCCAGTGATTGCTGATAATCCTAAAATTTACAGTGTCCTAATGTTGAGGGACAGGAAGTACCTGGAGAGTGCCACCCAGGAAATGGGAGTGGTGACAGGTGTGGCTTGGAAAGTTAAAAAGGGGCTTTGTCTGTTAAATACTAGACCTGTGAGCAGGGCTTACACTCTCTGTCTAGGTCACCATGTGAATCAGAGCTCTGGGGAGTTTGTCACTCTTTCTCTCACTCTTTTGGTTATATAGGCCTCTGATGAGATGTAAGGGGCTCCTCTCTTTCTTTCTCCCTTGACCTAGCATGTAAATGTTCTAAATTTTCTTGAATAAAGTTTAAAATTCCTGAAAATTATGCTGTCTCTTCAATTCTTTGTTGAGATTATGTGTGATGAACTTTATTTTATTTTATTTTTGTATTTATTTATTTATTTATTGTGCTCAGGATTATTGCTGGGGCTCAATGCCTGCACTATGAATCCACTGCTCCTGGAGGCTATTTTTTCCCCTTTTGTTGCCCTTGTTGTTTTATCCTTGTTGTGGTTATTATTGTTGTAGTTACTGATGTCGTTGTTGTTGGATAGGACAGAGAAATCAAGAGAGGAGGGGAAGACAGAGAGGGGGAGAGAAAGACACCTACAGATATGCTTCACCGCCTGTGAAGAGATGCCCTTACAGGTGAGGAGCTGGGGCCTAGAACCAGGATCCTTATGCAGGTCCTTGTGCTTTGCACCACGTGTGTTTAACCCACTGCACTACTGTTGGACCCCAGTATGACGAACTTTTAAATGAATGTTGGCGGAAACAAACAAACAAACAAACAAAAAAAAAAATGGTTGGTTAACACCACCCCTACCCCAAACTTTAAGAAAAAGATTTTATTCACAATTTATGCTATTGCTTTTGTAAAGTTCTTTTTAAAATTTCACTGTTGTTGTTCTTCTACTTATTTTTCACCATGGTTATCATTGGGGCTGGGTGCCAGCACTAGGAATTTAGTGGCCCAGTGGTCATTTTTTCCTTTCTTGACTTATTTGACAGTACAGAAAGATATTAAGAGGGGAGGGGAGGTAGTGAGGGGGGGAGAGAATCCCCTGCAGACCTGCTTCACTACTTGGGAAGCATCCCAAGCTGAGCCATGGTGGTATGTGTGCTTAACCAGGTGTGCCACCACTGGGCCCCTGGTTTTCTAAAGATTTAGTTTAAATAAAAAAAAATTAACCCCTTCTAGTTTTGTACACTTTCACATTTCTTCTTGTTCTTATTTTTTAGTAGTCTAGAGGATTTGCTAAAATGTAAAATGTGCATGAGATCATAGCCTTAAACGCAGAGGATATCTGACATGGCCCTTAAGATAAAATTTGACATGAAATTTGTAAAGTAGGTCAAGCTAAGGACAATAACTTTTTTCACACAGTTTTTCATGAGCTGTTTTACAGAAACAGTAAATATGTCACAACTGTTCTGCAGGAAAGAACAATAAAAAGAAACTTCTACTGCAATCCTGCCTACTCTTTTATATTCAAGCAGCTGAAAGGAGAGGTTTAAACCTGTTATAGATTGTGTACTTTGAAGGAATACACACAGAATACACCATCAGTGAGGAAGCTGGAGAACCAGAGTCTTTCAGGGATGCTAATCTTTTTATCCTGAGATCTGCCTCTACTTCTTCAAGATCCTCATTCTATTTTCCTGAAACTCATCTGCTATTTTTTAAGAAAAAATAATAATAAAACAAGATCAAAGCTTCAAATCCTGGGCTAGAGAGACAGCATAATGTTTTTGCAGAAGACTTTCATTCCTAAGGCTCTGAAGTCCCAGGTTTAATCCTCAGCACTACCATATGTGCTCTTGTCCTTTATCTTTTTCTCTGTATCTCACTTATCTATGACTTATACTCAGGTAGGAGAACCATAGCCAGATGCCAGGACCCTGAGATCCAAAAGATCCCAGGGTTGAGAGAAGATAACTTCACAGTTCATCTGAAGAGTCTGGAGGGACAGCACCTAGACACCACAATATGGGACAATGTCAGGTGTATCAGTGATCTGAACACTAAGAGACAGAGTAATTTATTTTTTATTTTTTTATTTTTTGCTTCCGGGGTTATCGCTGGGGCTGTACCTGCACTATAAATCCACTGCTCCTGGAGGCCATTTTTCCCATTTTTGTTGCCTTTGTTGTTGCTATTATTGTTATTATTGCCATTGCTGTTGTTATTGTTGGATAGGACAGAGAGAAATCGAGAGGGGAGGGAAGACAGGACGGAGAAGGGTGGAAAAAAAGATAGACACCTGCAGACCTGCTTCACCACTTGTGACGCACCTCTCCCCCCCCCCCCCCACAGGTGAGGAGCCAAGCCTGGAGCTCCAATCTGGATCTATATGCTGCTCCTTGTGATTTGTGCCAAGTGCCCTTAAACCACTGCACTACTGCCCGGCCCCTTAGGCAGAGTATTTATTGATAAGGACCACATCACAACAAAAAGAACAGGAAGATCCAAGTTCCTTTTAGGTAAAACAATGCAGGAACAATTTTCAAAGCACAAATTCCTTGTGTTAAACCTTGATTACAAAGTTGTTTTTTTGTTGTTGTTTTTTTGGGTTCTTTTGTCTGAATGTTATTAAGTGCAATTGTCAGATGCCTCAAGAAATATTCAGGTCACTCTATTGTGCACAAAACCCAAACCTTTCATGAAAGTAGCCAGAGGTTTTGCATAATCTCAAGGCCTGAGGGCTATCATTAAACTCCCTGAAACACTTCAGACTTCTGCAGTAAGAGGGAGGTAGCTGTGACAAAATGGAGTGTTTGAAGCCTTACTTCCTGGGCTCCAGTTAATAATCAACCAGATTTGTTTTCTAAACAAGAAAGGTTTAAGTAAAATCAGTAGAATTTCTAACAGCAAATAACAAGAAATATGGGATCATAAAACCTCAATATATTACATACTTATATGTGGATTTTTAAACTATTTATTTATTATTGGATAGAGACAAAGAGAAGTTGAAAGGAGAGAGGGAGATAGAGAGTGAGAGAGACAGAAAGACACCTGCAGCAGTCCTGATTCAGCACTCGTGAAGCATTCGCCCTGCAGTAGGGACTAGGGGTTTGAACTGGTCCTAGCATACTGTAATCTGTGTGCTTAGACAAGTGTAACACTCACTGCCTGTCCATATATATTATATATATACGTAATATATATAACTATACATAATTAATATAATATATATGTAATTAATTATTTAGATGTTTTAACAGACTATTAATCTTCTCTGGCTTATCAAGGTGTTTGGTACTGAACCTGAGACATTTTGTTGGCTCGGGCTCGAGTTTATTTGCAAAACCAAATACTATCGCTCCAGCCCTAATAAAGTTTTTTTAAGTAAATTTCAAGTACAGCAAGGTGATGTCAACCAATGTTCCATCTTTCATTTAACTCTGGACTATAATATCATATCTCCATGCTTGACTTTCTATGGCACTGGAAAAAAGACTCATCTTTGACTTTTCTTTTTTATTTAATAACTACACATTATTTTTTATATATTTTAACTTGATTGAACAGGGAGGAATTGGGATGGTACACAGATCATACAAAAAGAGAAAGAAAAACCTTCAGCACAGGATTTTTTTTTTTTTTTCATTGAGAGGGTTAAGGCTGCATTGAGGGACAACATACTGCCCAGAAAGCAGGAGTGGCTACAGGTGTGGCTTGGGACGGAGGAGGTAGGGCTTGGATTTTAAAACCTAGAGTCTTTTATCTCTCTCCAGATATTATCAGGTGGGTATCAACTGATTAGCTCTCTCTCGCTCTCTCATTCCGTATAACATGTGAATGTTCTCAATTTTTCCAAATAAAAGTTTAAAGTGCCTGATTTTTTTTAACAGAGGAGACTATTTCCCTCTCACTCAGAAGAAAATCTATCACTTATTTCTTGACCTATTAGGCATATAGTTTTCACCAGACTACTTTTCTGACCAAATGCCTTGCACAATACCACTTCCTATACTATACAGTGGATTCTGAGATTTTTTTCTTTTTTTTGCCTCCAGGGTTATTGCCAGGGCTCAATGCCTGCACTATGAATCCACTGCTCTTGGAGGCCATTTTTTTTCCGTTGTTGCCCTTGTTGTTTATTGTTGTTATTATTGCTGCCATCGTTGTTGGATAGGGCAGAGAGAAATGGAGAGAGGAGGGGTAGAAGGGGAGAGAAAGACACCTGGACACCTGCAGACCCTTCACCGCTTGTAAAGTGACCCCCTTGTCTGGGGAGCCAGCAGCTCGAACCAGGATGCTTAAGCCAATCCTTGTACTTTGCGTCATGTGCTCTTAACCCACTGTGCTACTGCATGCCTCCTCTTTTTTTCTTTTTCTAAACACTCTTAAGAGTATTCCTACCACAAGATCTTTGCACATATACTTTTAGCTATTTCCCCTGCTTTGTACGTTAAATGTCCTTTACATTTCTATTCTATTTTTATTTTTTATTGGGTATGGATCGACCTTCCCGTGTTGCATCCTGTGAGTACCCATTCATTGGGGAAACTGACGATCCTTCCTAGCCCACTGAATCCACATGGATCCCAGTCACTTTCAAAGCCAGCAACAAGCAGCTCCTGACAGCTTTCAGGCTCAATCTGACGCTGTTGACTGGCTACGGAAGAAGGGCAAATGCTAGAAGAAGAAGATTGGGTATGTGTTGTTTTACAAGACAGTTGTCTCAGGGATATACAATTTTACTTTTTCCCGAAATATACAAGCACACATTACCGACCATCAAAGTACAATCTCCCCTACCATAGAACTATGGGCCCCCAACTCCTTTTTACCCTTTTCTCCCTCCCTATATGTATCCTCAAATACGTTGATTTCTAACATTAACTCATAAAAAAGGACATTTTCTGCAGTCTTCTCTAAAATAATGACTGTCTTCTGTGTCCTCAGTTTTTTATATTCTGCTTTCTTTTTTTTTTAAGAAGTATTTATTTATTCCCTTTTGTTGTCCTTGTTGTTATTATTGCTGTCATCATTGTTGGACAAGAAAGAGAGAAATGGGGAGAGGAGGGGAAGACAGAGAGGGGAAGAGAAAGACACCTTCAGACCTGCTTCACTGCCTGTGAAGTGACTCCCCTGCAGGTGGGGAACTGGGGACTTGAAAAGGTCAGAACAATTAGTCTCCATGATGCGGGCATGTTAATTATCCAAAGGTATTAAGAAAAACATAGTGGCTAAACCAGTAGAGTGAGATGAAACAGAGAAGACAAGGCTTGATGTAAATCATAGATATCAAAGTAAAGCAAAGAAATAGTTGTGGGGGTCTCACTGCCAAGTCACTGGCAGGGGTGTATGATAGAGTATGTTCTTCTATATGATCAAACAGTGAATTTATAGTGAATGTGTGAACTTTGAGTGAACCCTCAAGCAGGCAGCCATTTGGCCTGCTATCAGGGGGAACTAAGTCTGAGAGACTTGTAGGCTTTCTGTGGGCTTGAGAGATTAACAAGGGGAAACTGAGTGTGGGAGGCTTTCCCTCTTAGTTCATCCCTATACGGGAGAGGCCAACAAGTGAGGTGTCTTTCCAGACCTCCATCCAAGGATAGGAGAGCTCCCCTAAGCTCTACCAAGCTTTCACATAGTCCTACAATTCAGTACCATGTTTACGGTTTTATAAAGCTTTTTATCACATATTTGTTAATAAATATTACCTAAACATACAAATTATTCAAAACAGTTCTGAAGAATATAAACTATATTGATTAACAGTATAGATAGACCACATTGGTTATCAATTATTCAAGGTCACATTATTTGTTTTCTATAAAAATATCCAAAGTACAGGGAGTCAGGCTGTAGCCAGCAGGTTAAGTGCAAGTGACACAAAGGTCAAGGACCAGTGAAAGAATACTAGTCTGACCTCCGGACTCCTCACCTGCAGAGGAGTAGCTTCGCAAGCGATGAAGCAGGTCTGTAGGTGTCTTTCACTCCCTCTCTCTTTCTTCCCCTCCTCTCTCCATTTCTCTCTGTCCTATCTAACAATGACAACAATAATAACTACAACAATAAAACAACAAGGGCAACAGAAGAGAATAAATAACTAATAAATATTTTTAAAGTATCCAAAGTACGAAGTATTTGGAAATAAAGTGTATAAAAATGGGCTATACCTAACTAAAATACAATATATCTATTTTTTTCTCTCTTTATGCAATGTAACCTTTCTTTCAAGCATTTAGTTTCCCCACACTATTTCCTAGCTCAAGGCTATTCCCAACATCCATCACTTCTGGCACTTGTCTCTTCACTCACATTTAGTATATTTAAAAGAAGATGGAAAAGTCTTGACAAATAAAACCTGCTTCTAGTCCTAAGATGAAATGAGAGAGGTGATGCGTTAGTTTAAAAATAACAATTGTGAAATATTCGGTGTAAATAAATATAGTGTACACTGTAGGGCTGACTGACCTAACGCTGACTCTTATTTTCTGTTTACATTTCAATATCTCCTGAAATTAAGATTTTATTACAAGACAAAAGTGAAACTTGGGAATGTACTTTTGTTGAAAATTAAATTTGTAGCCTATCAAAAGTAACTATTTTCCTAGTATTATTATACCGTGATCTCATGCTTTCATAATAGCAAGTGTGAATCTTTTATATTTTAGGTTTGACATCTCAAATACTGCATCATTGTAGCTGTGTTATATCACTGAGCTTCATACATGGATGAGCTTCATACATGGATAATAACATAGCTTATACAAACAACAAGGCAAACTATCCCTGAAAAGTTATAGCTTAAAATTTCAGATTTACAGTTCTGCAACATCAAACACTATATCACAAGTGAATTTCAAAATTAATCACCCACAAAATGACAATAGTAACAGTCAAAATATTTATACTTTTCCTAGGAAATTGATTTCTAATGTAATTCAGGGTATGGTTAACTTCATGATGCATTAATTAACTGAATGACTTAAAACAACAAAATTCACTCTCTCACACTTCTGCAGATCAGAAGGTCTCAGTAGGGCAGCTTTCTTTCTGGGAGTTTCAGGGAAGAGTCATTCTTTTTCTTCTTCAGTACTTTGAGGCATCTTGCATTGATCCAGCCCCCTCTTCCGAACAAGGCAACCTCTTGAGTTCCATCTCCCTTGGCAGACTGACCCTACTGACTCCTTTTTATAAGGATACTTGGAAGAATATCAGTATTGGGGCTAAATGGTAGCATCCCTGGTTAAGTGCATCTCTTTCTATATGCAAGTACCTGGGTTCAAGCCCTCAGTCCCCACCTAATGCAAGGAAATGCTCATGACTGGTGAAAAAGCACTGCAAGTGTCTGTCTCTTTCTTCCTCTTTCTTCCCCTGCACTCTCAAATTCTCTCTAAATGAATATTCTACTCAGAGCCATATACAAATTTAATGCAGTCAGGGTCGGTCGCTAGCACAGCGCATAAAGCATACATGTCACAAAATGTAAGGACCAGAGCAAGGATCCCAGTTTGAGCCCCTGGCTCCCACCTGCAGCAGGGTCTCTTCACAAGCAGTGAAGCAGTACTACAGGTGTTTATCTTTCTCTCCCTCCTCATCTCCCCCTCTTCTCTCAGTTTCTCTTTGTCTCATCCAACAACAATGACATCAGTGGCAACAATAACAAAAATGACAACAGCAAGGGTAATAAAATGGGATAAAATGGCCTCCAGGATCAGTGGATTAGTAGTGCAGGCACCAAACCCCTAGAAATAGCCCTGAAGGCAAAATAATAATAATAGTAATGTAATCTCCATCAAGGTCCCACTTTATTTTTTAAGAGACTATAACTAAAGCTACAAACATTTATCTGGAACCAGAAATTACATAGAATCACCAAAAAAACATTAAGGAAAAAGAACAGAACTGGAAGCATCACACTCCCAGATATCAATCTATATTACAGGCCTTTTGTAATCAAAACTGCCTGGTACTGCTACAAAAGTAGACACACTGAGCAGTGGAATAAAACTGAGAGCCAAGAAATAAGCCCCCACATCTATGGATATCTAATCTTTGACAAGAGTACTCAAAGTAGGAACTAAAGAAAGGAGAGTCTCCTCAACAAATGGTGTTGAGAATTGAGTTGATATATGCTGGAGAATGAAACTGAACCACTAGATTTCACCACACACAAAAGTAAATTCCAAGTGGATCAAGGACTTGGGTATTAGACCAGGAAATATCAAATACATAGAGGAAAATGTTGGTAGAACTCTTTTACATCTAAATGTTATAGGCATCTTCAATGATACAAATCCAACTGCAAGGAAGACTAACCAAATATAAAACAAAGGGACTACATCAAACTGAAAAGCTTCTACATAGAAAAAGAAACCACCACCCAAATAAAGAGACCCATCACAGAATGAGAGAACATCTTTATATGCCATAAATCAAGCAAAAGGCAAGTAACCAAAATATAAAGAACTCACCAAAATCATCAACAACAACAATAACAAAAAATGATCCCATCTAAAAGAATGGGGTGAGGATATGAACAGCATAATCACCAAAGAAGAGATCCAAAAGACTAGGAGACATATGAAAAAAAAAGTTCCAAGTCATTGATTGTCAGAGAAATGCAAATTAAGACAACAATGAGATACCATTTCACCCCTGCGAAAATGTCATGCATCAGAAAGGATAGTAACAACAGATGATTGTTGGTCTGCTTCTTATTCTGCTTCTAAGACCCCTTCTGTTTTGATCATCACTTTAGGTTAGGTTCGCTTACATTGCTTAATGCTGTGGTCTATTTACATAATCATTGCTTTACCTGAGACCCACCCTGCCTACAGAGCATTAGGTTAATCCCCACTGGTTAGATGCAAGCTTGATATACGTGCTTTTTCCTTCCCCCCACCCCCTATCCTACGTACTTCCTCTTCCTGACACTTCTGCCTCAAGAGATATAAAAGACAAGATTTTCTAATGAAGAGAAATTAGATTGATTGTACTGCATCCCCACTCATCTGGTGCCCAAACAGGGACCAGCAGATGATGAAGAGGTTGTGTGGACCAAGGAACCCTCCTTCTGCACTGCTGGTGGGAATGTAAATTGCTCTTCTCTGTGAAGAGCAGTCTGGAGAACTCTCAGATGGCTAGAAATAGACCTACCCTATGTCCTTGCAACTCATCTCCTTAGAATTTATCCTAAGGAATCAAACACACCCATCTAAAAATATGTGTATATAACTATGTTCATTGCAGCACAATTTGTAATAACCAATATCTGGAAGCAATCCAGATGCCCAACAACAGATAAATGGCTGAGAAGGTGGTGGTATAAATACACACTGGAAAACTGCACAACTATTAAGAATGATGAATTAACCCTCTTCACCTTATCTTGGTTGAACCTTAAAGGAATCAAGGTGAGATAAGCCAGAAAAAGAGGGGGTAAATATGGGATTATCTAACTCACAGACAGAAGTTGAGAAACAAGAATATAAAGGGTAACAGAAAACAGAACTTGGACTGTGTCTGGTGTATTTCACCAGAGTAAATACATTCTGGGTGGGGCACGTTTCAAGTCCTGGAGCATGATTGTGGAGTAGAGTGTCATGTAGAAAACTGAGAAAAATTTCAAATGTACCAACAACTGTTTTTACTGTTAAGTACACACCAATAATCCCCTCAATGAAAAAATTTAAAAATAAACAAAATGAAAAGAAAGAATTTCAGTGTTACATGTGAGGTATACTGGCTAGTCAAACACATTAGCTACTGTCTGATTTTTATTAGATTCACCTAGGTAATGTAGAAATATCTCCTTATCTTAAATATCTTCATAGTACATGCAACCCCCCACTTGCTAATGATAAAGAAGTATTTTCACAGGCATTATATAGTTATTGCTTGGGGAAGTGCAGTCAGCCAAACCAGACATAAATAAAATTGGAATATAACTACACACATGAAAATGTACAGTTAGTGATTTATCTATATCAAATTTCTTAAAATGGTGAATATTTTCAGTTGAAAAAGTACTATGTAGACTAGTAGACTAAAATGCCAGACATAAATAACCATTTTAGGGAGGTTTGCATTTTTATATTCTCTTCATAACCAGCTAGTCTATAATTTATTTTCTATTTCCTTTTATTTTTTAATTTTTTTTTCATGAGAAAGATAGGAGGAGAGAAAGAACCAGTCATCACTCTGATACATGTGCTGTCGGGGATCCACTGTGCCACCTCTAGGACCACTCTATGTCCTTTTCTGTCCCTTTCCGGAAGTGTTCTAAAAGTATTCTAATATTACATGCTAAGTACTTTGGGTAGTCAAATGCATGACTCACTGTCTGATATAGATTTAAATGTATTAAACCAAATTTACAGAGTATCTTACCGCTAGATTTCAAAACATTTACATCATACAATTACTTTAGTAATCTTGTCATATCATTTATTTATTTATTTATTTATTCCTTTTTGTTCCCCTTATTGTTGTAATTGTTGTTATTGATGTTGTTGTTGAATAAGACAGAGAGAAATGAAGAGAGGACGGGAAGACAGAGGGGGAGAGAAAGATAGATACTTGCAGACTGGCTTCACTACTTGTGTAAAGACTCCCCTGCAGGTGGGGCTTGTCATATCAATTTGTCATTCTTCCTCACTTTGCTATCCTGTAAATTCTATACCATAGCATATGCCAATAGACAATGCTGTAGAAAATATGGAAAACTATCAAAATTGTCAAACTTTATGTCATAAAGTTACTTTAACATGACAATGATAAAGGAATACTTTATATATTTCATAAACTTCTCCTAGTTTCATATACTACCTTCATACTACCTTTTCTGTTTTTAGAGAGGGGAGTATTTCCGTTATTTTATTTTTATTATTATTTTTTGGCCACCAGGGTTATCACATGGGCTTAGTGTCTACCTTGCACATAGTACTAAGTGTGGTTAACTGGTTATCTCTCAGCCTTTACTAAGAAATGGCTCTTGATAATGGTCATGTAGACACTGAACACATTTGATAACCCTGGTGGCCAAAAAAAAAAAAAAAAAAAGGCTGAGAGACACCCAGTTAACCACACACAATACTATGTGCAAGGCCTCATTCAAGGACCTGGGTTCAAGTCCCCATTCCAAATCTGCAATGGGGATGTTTCACAAGCAGTAAAACAGATCTTCAGGTATCTTTCTTTCTCCCTTCCTATATCTTCCTCCTCTCTCAATTTCTCTCTGTGCTATCCAATAAAATGGAAAACAAAATGTCTGTCAAGAGCAGTGGAATAACCCTAGAGGAGGGAGGGAGGGAGGCAGAGAGAGAGAGACCTACAGCAGTGCACCACCACTGGTGAAGCTTCCACCTATGCTAACATGTGTGTCTCATGAGGTTGGTTACCATCCAGCTAGCTCCCTGGGAAGAGAAATATTTTTAAATTCCAGTGCTTGTATTTCTTCCTTCCACCTCACTCTGTTTATATAAGGATTTCACAGTTTGGAACACTATAGTCTGGCCAAGTCTGTCTTTGATCATTTGTTCAGTTGTGACTGCAGTTGTTTTTGTACTTTGATAACAGAGTCGAGCAGAAGCAAAAGAAACCCTCTACTTATGAAAGTGGAAGCACTGTGTAATTCCTCATAGAACAGTTAGCTGACCCTTGTCTGAAAGTTTGAAATAACCGAATTCCACCAGTGAGCAAGCAGTGATGTTTTTACAGCACTTGAACTATTGTTTGTTGTACACAAGAACATACATATGCCTTTGATGTCAATTTATAATTTATTGGTAGAACCACTTATACCAAGTGACAAAAGCAATTTAATGAGGTTTAATATACCCAGTCCAAGCTATCAGTCAAGCAGGTGACAAACATTTACCTATTTCTATGTGCACCATAAATCTTCATACTAACAATTGCCTTTCAGCTGTGCAAGTCCCCATCTATTCAGTATTCCTATCCCTTGATTTTTGTCCTATAAAGTCAAAATAAACTTTGTAAGATTAAAGCCAGCAAACCATAACAAAGGGACTTTTCAAAGTTAACCCAATTAACAAATAATGTGATGATAATATTAACTATCGATTGTCTTTTTGAACCCTAAGACATCAGGAACCTCACATCTTCACTATAGAGCCCCTACTTCCCCCAGTCCTGGAACCCTTGGATAGGGCCCACTTTCCCGTATGCATCTCCCAATCCAAACCAAATAACATTGCATCTGCCGATCACAACCTAACCAAAGCAACGACTGCCACCTCAACATGCTTCACCTCAGACTGTATCCAGAGACTTCACGTGTGGAATGACAACCCTTCAGCTTCATTACTCGGGTTCCAGATGCCACCAGGATGCTGGCCAGGCTTCCCTGGATTGAAGACCCCACCAATGTGTCCTGGAGCTCAGCTTCCCCAGAGACCCACCCTACTAGGGAAAGAGAGAGGCAGACTGGGAGTATGGACCGACCAGTCAACGCCCATGTTCAGCGGGGAAACAATTACAGAAGCCAGACCTTCCACCTTCTGCAACCCACAATGACCCTGGGTCCATGCTCCCAGAGGGATAGAGAATGGGAAAGCTATCAGGGGAGGGGGTGGGTTATGGAGATTGAGTGGTGGGAATTGTGTGGAGTTGTACCCCTCCTACCTTATGCTTTTGTTCACTAATCCTTTCTTAAATAAAAAATTAAAAAAAAAAAAAAGTCAAGGCCTTGTCTCACATTTGCTTTAACTCTGTCATTACTTTGTCATAAACTAGAACTGAGCAGTGCTCTGGTCTCACTCTCTCTCTCTCTCTCTCTCAAAATAAATAATTGAATACAATATTTTTAAAAAACTATACATTTTTTCCCTTTGAAAGTTATGAGAGACAGACAAATAGGAAACCAGATAAGCAAGAGCACCATTTGTTTAAATGAAATACCCAGGATTAAGTCCTCGTTTCATGCATTAAAAGTACTGTGCTCTACTCCCTGAGACATTTCTGTCACTCTGTTAAATTTCAATGAGAGTAAAGTCCTTTGCATTTTTATTTTATGCATTAATCTCTACAGTATTTTTCCTCTCACCTAGATACAGATTTCCCAAAGCACCTACATAAATAAATAAATAATGTGCTGATGGGGACCAGGGATTTGAACCTGGGTTCTTTGTATGGTGACATGTGTGCTCTCCTGATTGTGCCACCCCATAGCACCCATGACTTTTATTACAGGTTTATGGTGGAGCAAAAGCCATGCATATATTTTTTCCCGCTGGACCTTGGCTGCTTATTCAATTTTTAAAATATCATATAGAAAGAGAAGAAGAGAGAGTCAGGTGATAGCACAGCGGGTTAAGCACAAGTGGCACCAAGTGCAAGGACTGGTGTAAGGATCCTGGTTCTAGCCTCAGGTTCCAAACCTGCAGGGGAGTCACTTCACAGGCGGTGAAGCAGGTCTGCAGGTGTCTATCTTTCTCTCCCACTCTCTGTCTTCCCCTCCTCTCTCTATTTCTCTCTGTCCTTGCCAACAACAACGACATTAATAATAACAACAATAAAACAAGGGCAACGAAAGGGAATAAATAAATAAATATTTTTTTAAAAAAAGAAAGAGAAGAAGAGACACTACAGCACTGTTATCTAACCTGTGGAGGTGTTTGGAGGTGTTCCCTGCTGCTATTGATGATGTTTGCATATGGTGCCAGGAATAGAACTCAACTCCTTTGCATGATAAGATGTGTACTCTATCAGGTGAATTATCTCCTGGTCTTCTGTTTGTGTTGAACATTATTATATTCAAGGGAAGTGGGAAAATATCTGGTATGTTTCTGTTTTCTTTTTTAATGATTCACTTAATATTATGTGTTTATTTCATAGGAAGTATGCTTTAGGAATAAGAAAAATTAATCCTCACAAAATTCAACAAACAAATAATATACCCTTTATCAACTCTGCTTATTATACTTCTTCTCAATAAACAGTAGTCTTACAGATCCCTGGAGCAAATCACACATGCAATTTATGAACTTACATAGCAATCTTTCGTGCCTACAATGTAAAAGATGCCTTTACTTAATCGATATAAACCACTGCAATAATTACTATATTATTAATGATTTAATAGTGACGTATAAGATTTGATGGGTATAGTTGCACACCACAACCACCACTGAAGTTCCATGCTTTGGGGATCAAGTAATCAGCACAGTTCTCATGTTTGAGAGTTTGGCTCTCCTTTTTTCAGTTTTTCAAGTTCATGTGCTTCAGTCATTTATATTACATATATAAGTAAGAACCATCTGATACTTCACTGTCTTTTACCTCCTGACATATTTTTCTAACTTTGATTAAGAAGTTAATTCACCAGTTTTGCAGAGCCAAGGTCGTGCCCATGTGTAGTCTCACCACGCATGAAAGACACCATCATGCCAGAGCTTCGATAAATGCCATAGCACCTCCCATCTGATTCTGGGTCTTGAAACTGACAGTGTGCATACCCTACCTAGGGAGCACTTCTCCAGCTCTGCCAGTAGAAGTTAAAGCTTCATAATCTATGAATGCCAGCTTTTCTAAAAACTGATCATTGAGGAGTATTTTGGTTCCCTTTCTTCAGTGGGTTCTGGTGTGCTCATCTAGCCTAGGGAAGCTGAGGACAAAGAGGAAGCATTTTCACATGTTCTATTTATAATGTTTCCCTGAGTCCCTGAAGAAATGGCATTTCAAGTGAAATTCTTACCCACATATGTCCTATAAATATACGATGCCCATAAAATACCAATATGGTTTGTTGAACGGAAAGAAGATGAGTGTTTTGTTATTATTACACCTATCTCACCAGATTTGAAAAGTGAGGGGAGAAAATGCTTTGCTGTCCTCAGACTGTGTTTTTTTAGCAAAAAAAAAGAAGAAAAAGAAAGATTCAAAAAGTACTCAAAGTGAAAGTATTTACCAAAATGTAGCCTCTTTATGCTAAGATTGAAATGGAATAGAATTTTAACAGTCACTCATGACCAAAGAAAGATATCATAAAATAGAAGAAGATGGTAAAGATCTCCCAAATTTAAGAATATGAAAAGAACACTAAAATAGAACAAAGAACAGGTATTCTTGAATTCCATTCCTGAATAGTTTTGTGGGACATATGATTATGAAAATACACAGATTTCTTCATAACAGCTAAATGTATAATCATAGATTAATAGTTACAACCTTATCAGGTAGGGAATTCTGTTACTATTTTAACCAATTTGCTACAAGCTAAATCCACCAACATTATATTAGAATTGATTTGGAAAGGTGGAGCCAAATTGGCGAACTGAGAAGTAGCTTCTGGTCTGAGTTCTGAAGACAACTGCTGCAAACGGTAGGATTTTTTGCCTTCAGCAGGACAGTGAATTTGGGGTCCTAGCTGTGACACCAAGGGGGTGAATATAGCCCAGTTTGGGTTAGAATATAGAGGAAAAAAGAAAGGAAATTTTTGTTTTATTATTCCTGAAGCGCACCCCTGCCCCCTACCCCATAACCAGACCCTGGGTGCTAGAGAGCTGCTCCTAGCAGGCTTAGCTGCTAAGCTTCTTTCTTTACCAAGATTCCTAGCTCAACAGTGGTTCCATTCCAAGTCTATTCCTTTCTGACCCTTGGCCCTTTACAAAAGGGAAAGACTGCCCTGAGGTGTTTTTGTTTGTTTGTTTGTTTTTGGTGTTTTTTTGTTTGTTTGTTTGTTTTACTTTCTTAACATTCAGCTGCCTCTGCTCAGGGGGCTTGAGGCAATCTGAGACAGGGTTTTTTACCCTGCTCTATTTTATTATTAATATTGTATAAAGGTGTATCTATTTCCTCCCTCCTTTAGGTTGCCCAGAATTAACTCTTAGTGTATTTTCCAATGCTAGAAGACCACACATCTTATCCATAGCAAGAGGAAGTTGTTTCACTACTCCTACCTCCTCTACCCACTCTCCCCTTCTCCCTGCTCCTAGGTAATTAAAAAATAAAATTAAAATAATTAATTAATTAATTAAAAACTTTCCTTTCACTGCGCCTTTATTACAGTTCTTTTTCTTATCTTTTTTCTTTGCTCTCTCTTGTTTTTCTTCCTTTTTTTTCTTGTCTTCCTTTCTTCCTTCCTCCTTCTTCAGCTTTCTGAATTCATTGATATTCGTTTGTGAATTATTTTCGGGAAGAAATCTGACTCAAAGTGGACTCTATGTGTGTATCTCTGCTCTACTTCCCTTTCTCCTCTTGCTACTCCTAGAATATACAGTGGATAGTAGATTTGCCTAATTGTCTATTCTTGCTATCCCTCTTTTCCTTTCTCTTTCTTCTTCACTTGGACTTGGTTGCTATTTTTTCACGGACTGGAGACGTTTTTTGGCTAAATGGTAGTGGTTAAATGGTTCCAGTTTCTATTGTAATTTCTAAGGTTGGTGATTGCATTTGTCATAAAGGTATTTAATGCAGTGTTGCTTTTACTCAAAACACAACAACTGAGGAACAACAGAACATAAAAATAAGAAAAACATTAATAAAAAATGGGTAGATCAAGAGCAAACAGAACTGCTACTACAATGAATGAAGACAAGAGCCCAGAAGAAACTACAAATCAGCAAGAAGTAACCATAGATAAGAAAAGTATGCAAGCAATAATAAACTTATTAATCACAGAAATGAAAACAACATTGGAGGAAAGGAATGGCAGTATTAGGGAAACAACAGTTGAGACCTCCAAGGAAAATACAGATTATCTCGAGGCAATTAGAGAACTGAAAGCTGAAATAGCTGAACTGAGGAAAGAAGCTGAGGGAAGAGAAATCAGACTAACAGAAGCAGAAAACAGAATTATTCAGACAGAGGAGGAGTTAGAGGAAACTAAGAAAGAGGTGAAAGAGCTCAAAAAGAGATTTAGAGACACTGAAACAACAACAGAGACATATGGGATGATCTCAAAAGAAGTAACATTCGTATAATTGGCCTGCCAGAGGAAGAAAGAGAGGAAGGGAAAGGAAACATTCTAGAGGGAATTATAGAAGAAAACTTCACAGATCTGAATAACAGAAAGGACATTAAGATTCAAGAAGCCCAGAGAGTCCCAAAAACAATCAACCCAGACCTGAAGACACCAAGACACATCATAGTCACAATGAGAAGAAGTAAGGATAAAGAAAGGATCCTAAAGGCTGCAAGAGAAAAACAAAATGTCACATAAAGGGGAATACCCATAAGACTATCAGCAGACTTCCCACTCAAACTCTAAAAGGCAGAAGAAAATGGCAAGATATCTATCAAGCCCTGAATGAAAAAGGGTTTCAACCAAGGGTAATATATCCCACTAGATTTTCATTCAAACTACATGGAGGGATCAAAACCTTCATAGGCAAAAAACAGTTAAAGGAAGCAACCATCACCAAACCAGCCCTAAAAGAGGTTCTAAAAGACCTTTTATAAACAAGAACTTCACTACAATACTTGCCATATATCAGAGCAAATAAAAATTCATTGAACAATGGCACTGTAATACATTAAATACATAATATCAATAAATGTCAATGGCTTAAACTCACCCATCAAAAGGCACAGAGTGGGAGGATGGATCAGAACACATAACCCAACCATATGCTGCTTGCAAGAATCCAATCTGACACAACAAGATAAACACAGACTTAAAGTGAAAGGATGAAAACTATCATACAGGCTAATGGACCACAAAAAAAAGCTGGAACAGCCATTCTTATCTCTGACACAATAGATTTTAAATTAAAGAAAGTAATAAAAGATAGTCGAGGACATTACATAATTATTAGAGGATCAATCAGCCAAGAAGACTTAACAATTATTAACATCTATGTAACTGATGAGGGACCATCTAAATACATCAAACACCTACTGAAAGAACTTCAAAAATATATCAATACTAATACAATAATAGTGGGAGATTTTAACACCCCACTCTCACACTTAGACAGATCAACAAAGCAGAGAATCAACAAAGAAACAAGAGAATTAAATGAAGAAATGGTCAGACTAGACCTCCTGGACATCTTCAGAGCCCTTCACTCCAAAAACCTGGGAATACACATTCTTCTCAAATCTACACAACACATACTCAAGGATAGACCACATGTTGGCCACAAAGATAGCATCAATAAATTCAAGAGCACTGAAGTCATCCCAAGTACCTTCTCAGACCACAGTGGAGTAAAACTAACATTTAACAACAAACAGACAATTATTAAAAGTCACAGAATTTGGAAACTAAACAACATACTCCTTAAAACAACCACAGGGTCAGAGAGTCACTCAAGCAAGAAATTCAAATGTCCCTGGAAACAAGTGAAAATGAAGACACAACCTATCAAAATATTTGGGACACAGCTAAAGCAGCATTGAGAGGGAAATTCATAGCCATACAATCACATATTAAACAACAAGAAAAAGCTCAAATGAAGGACCTTACTGCACACCTCAAGGACTTAGAGGAAGAGGAACAAAGGAACCCTAAAGCAACCAGAAGGACAGAAATCACTAAAGTTAGAGCAGAAATAAACAACATCGAAAATAAAAGAACCATACAAAAGATCAATGAAGCCAAATCACTAAAATTACAGTAGAAATAGACAACATCAAAAATAAAAGAACCATACAGAAGATCAATGAAGCCAAATGTTGATTCTTTGAAAGATTAAACAAAATTGACAAACCCCTAGTCAGACTCACTAAACAAAAAAGGGAAAGACTCAAATTAATATAATTGTAAACGATAGAGGAGATATCCCAACTAACACCACAGAAATCCAGAAAATCATGCAAAACTTTTATGAAGAACTGTATGCCACCAAGCTAGAGAATCAGGAAGAAATGGAACAATTCCTAGAAGCATATGCCCTTCCAAAACTGAAACAAGAAAAACTACAAAACCTAAATGCACCAATCACAGACAAAGAAATTGAACCTGTTATTAAGAATCTACCCAACAACAAAAGTCTGGGACCAGATGGCTTCACAAACGAATTCTACAAAACCTTTATGAAACAGTTAGTACCCATACTTCTGAAGCTTTTCCATAAGATCGAAGAAACAGGAATACTCCCTTCCACCTTCTATGAAGCCAACATCACCCTGATACCAAAAGCTGATAGGGACACAACAAAAATGGAAAGCTACAGACCAATATCTCTGATGAACATAGATGCCAAAATATTAAACAAGATCTTGGCCAACCAGATATAGCAGCATATCAAAAAGATTGTTCATCACGACCAAGTGGGATTCATCCCAAGAATGCAAGGCTGGTTCAACATCCGTAAGTCAATCAATGTCATTCACCACATCAATAAAAGCAAAGCCAAAAACCCCATGATTATCTCAATAGATGCAGAGAAAGCCTTTGACAAGATCCAACACCCATTCATGCTCAAAACCCTACAAAATATGGGAATAGACGGGAAATTCCTCAAGATAGTGGAATCCATATATAGCAGACCTACAGCCAACATCATACTTAATGGACAGAAGCTGAAACCATTCCCCCTCAGATCAAGGAATAGACAGGGCTGTCCACTATCATTACTCTTCAACATAGTGTCGGAAGTTCTTGCCATAGCAATCAGGCAAGAGAAAGGAATCAAAGGAATACAGATTGGAAGGGAAGAAGTCAAGCTCTCACTATTTGCAGATGATATGATAGTATACATAGAATAACCTAAAGAATCCAGCAGAAAATAACTGGAAGTTATTAGGCAATATAGCAAGGTGACAGACTACAAAATAAATGTAAAAAAATCAGTGGCATTTCTTTATGCAAACACTAAATCTGAAGAAGAAGATATCCAGAAATCACTCCCATTTACTATTGCAGCAAAATCAATAAAATACCTAGGAGTAAAGCTGAGTATACAAGTGAAAGACTTGTATACAGAAAACTATGAGTCACTATTCAAGAAAACAGAAACTGATACCAAGAAATGGAAAGATATCCCATGCTCTTGCATCAGAAGAATAAATATCATCAAAAAGAATATTTTCCCCAGAGCAATATATAAATTTAATGTGATACTCATCAAAGTTCCACCAAACTTCTTTAAGAGAATAGAACAAAAACTACAATCATTTATCTGGAACCAGAAAACACCTAGAATTGCCAAAAGCATCTTGAGGAAAAGAAACAGAAATGGAGGCATCACACTCCCAGATCTCAAACTTTATTATAAAGCCATCATAATCAAAACAGCATGGTACTGGAACAAAAATAGGCACACACACCAGTGGAACATAATTGAAAGCCCAGAACAAAACCCCCACACCTATGGACATCTAATCTTTGATAAGGGGGCCCAAAGCATTAAATGGAAGAAGGAGGCTCTCTTCAATAAATGGTGCTGGGAAAACTGGTTGTAACATGCAGAAGAATGAAACTGAAACACTTTATCTCACCAGAAACAAAAATCAACTCCAAATGGATTAAAGACCTAGATGTTAGACCAGAAACAATCAAATACTTAGAGGAAAACATTGGTAAAACACTTTCCCCCCTAAACCTCAAGGACATCTTTGATGAAACAAACCCAATTTCAATGAAGACTAAAGCAGAAACAAACAAATGGGACTATATCAAATTGAAAAGCTTCTGCACAGCCAAAGAGACTATCGCACAAACAAAGAGACCCCTCAAAGAATAGGAGAAGACCTTTACATACCATACATCAGACAAGAGACTAATCACCAAAATATACAAAGAGCTCAGCAAACTTAGCATCAAAAAAGCAAATGACCCCATCCATAAACGTGCAGAGGATATGAACGGAACATTCACTCCAGAGGAGATCCAAAAGGCTAACAAACATGAAAAACTTCTCCAGGTAGCTGATTGTCAGAGAAGTGCAAATAAAGACAACATTGTGATACCACCTCACCCCTGTGAGAATGGCATACATCAAAAAGGACAGCAGCAACAAATGCTAGAGAGGCTGTGGGGACAGAGGAACCCTTTTGCACTGCTGGTGGGAATGCAAATCGGTCCAGCCTCTGTGGAGAGCAGTCTATAGAACTCTCACAAGGCTAGACATGGACCTTCCATATGACCCTGTAATTCCTCTCCTGGGGATATACCCCAAGGACTCCATAACACCCAACCAAAAAGATGTATGTACTCCTATGTTCATAGCTGCACAATTCATAATAGCTAAAACCTGGAAGCAACCCAGGTACCCAACAATAGATGAGTGGCTGAGAAAGCTGTGGTATATATACACAATGGAATACTATGCAGCTATTAAGAACAATGAACTCACCTTCTCTGACCCATCTTGGTCAGAGCTAGAAGGAATTATGTTAAGTGAGCTAAGTGAGAAAGATAAAGATGAGTATGGGATGATCCCACTCATCAACAGAAGTTGAGGAAGAAGATCAGAAAGGCAAATTAAAGGCAGGATCTGACTAAATTGAAAGTAGGGCACCAAAGTGAAAACCCTGTGGTGAGGGGGAGGACGGACAGCGGCTTCCTGTGCTGGCGGGGTGTGGGGTGGGGGTGGGACACAATCTTTTGGTGATGGGAATGGTGTTTATGTACACACCTATTAAATTGTAGTAATACAAATCACTATTTAATTAATATGAGGGGGGAAAATTGATTGTATGTCTAACAAAGGGACTTTTCAAAGCTATCCCAATTACCAAATAATGTGATGATTAACAGTAACTATACATTGTCTTCTCTAACCCTAAGTCAGCAGGAACTTCACATTTACACTATAGAGCCTAAACTTCCCCCAGTCCTGGGACCCTAGAGTAGGGCCCACTTTCCCATATGCTTCTCCCAATACTTATCAAAAAATATTGCATCTTCTGATTGCAACCAAATAAACGCAATAAGTGCCACCCCAGCATGCTTCACTTCAGACTGTGTCCAGAGACTTCAGGTGTGGAATGACAACCCTTCAGCTTCATCACTCTGGTGAGACCTTTCCTTTCATAGCATTCTCTAATTCCATCCCAGGTGGTTCACTTCCTAACAAAGTCCCAAAACCTAGATATACACCAGGTTCTATGAGAGAAAGCATATGCTCACAGGTATCCATAAACTAGGGCAAATATATACCTGAAAGCAGTAGTACACTAGAGATTAGAGTGAGTACCCCCCAACACTTCATCTCCACTATTCCAACCTTTGGGTCCATGATTGCTCAACAATTTGTTTGGCTTTGTATGTTAACTCTCTTTTCAGTCACCAGGTTCCAGATGCCATCAGGATGCCGGCCAGGCTTCCCTGGACTGAAGACCCCACCAATGTGTCCTGGAGCTCCGCTTCCCCAGAGACCCATCTTACTAGAGAAAGAGAGAGGCAGACTGGGAATATGGACCCACCAGTCAATGCCCATGTTCAGCGGGGAAGCAATTACAGAAGCCAGACCTCCCACCCTCTGCAACCCACAATGACCCTGGGTCCTTGCTCCCAGAGGGACAGAGAATGGGAAAGCTATCAGGGGAGGGGATTGGATATGGAGATTGGGTGGTGGGAATTGTGTGGAATTGTACCCCCCCATCCTATGATTTTGTTAATGTCTTCTTCCTTAAATAAATAAATAAATAAATAATTGATCTCTGGATGTATTTTTAGTTTCTGTTTTATGTCCATTTATATCTTTTAAATCAGACTGAGAAGCACTTATTATTATTTTTAATTTTTTTTATATTTATTTATTGGCTAGAGATACCCAGAAATAAGGAGAGAAGTGAGTGATAGAGAGGGAGAGAGACAGAGAGAAAAACCTGCAACATTCTGTCACCACTCACACAGCTTTCCCTCTGCAGGTGGGGAGCAAGGGTTCAAACCTGGGTCTCTGAATACTGTAACTTTTGCTTTCAAACAAGTGCACCGCCACCCAGAAAGAGGCAATTTTTAATATGAAAGTATATCCAGCAAGAACAAAGATGCAAGCAAGTGACAGGGTAGCACTTTATAATAATTAAAGATTTAAATGTTTTGTTATTGAAAGGAGGAGGAAATACTGGTTAGGAATAGAGAAGTGAGCAGAGAGAGGGGGTAGGGAAATTATTTTACAAAGATAAGCCCTGTGGATTGAATTTTGATCTGTGACAAAACTCTTTGAGTCATAGTAGAACCCACTTCTCTGTAAAACCACCAAAGAAAGGATGTTAGAAGAGCTTGTACATTTATATTCCACTGACAATTTGAAATGGAGACTGCACAAAGCTGTTCTCAGAGTTGGTAACTTTCTACCTCTTCTGGTCAAACTGATAGGGAGGATCTAGCTTTATTGAGAATTCCAGATAGTAGGGGCCAGGTGGGTGGCACACCTGGTTAAGCACTCACATTAAAGTGTGCAAGGAAACAGGTTCAAGCCCCTGGTCCCCACCATCAGGGGGAAAGTTTCATAAGTGGTGAAGCAGGGCTGCAAGTGTCTCTCTATGCTTCTCCCTCTCTCCCTCTCCCTTCCCTATTCCCCTCTGTCTCTATCTAACACCACATATCTCACTCCAGGCAGTGATAGCAGCTGTAAAGTGGTAAATCCTATGGAAGTGTGTGATGCACTTGCCTTTGCTACTCCATTTACAGATATTTTTCACAGAAGATGTCTTGATGAATGTGTAGTATTTCCTTGATTAAATCTCAGTTTCTTAACCTTTTTGCTTATTTTACTTCTGAAAGCTCAAAGATTTTGAATATATTAATGTTTCATGTCTCTTAGACTAAATATCTTACATTGAAATAATAAATACATAATTTAAAATTCCAATAGAGAGAATGGGATATGGAACTCTGATGTTGGGAAATGTGTGGAATTATACCCCTTTTATCTTAAAATCTTGTTCATCATTATGAAATCACTAGTAAAATAAAAAAATAAAATAAAAAAGAAGAGGTCCAAAAGGTCAACAGACATATGAAAAAATGTTCCAACCATTGATTGCCAGAGAAATACAAACAAAGGCAACAATGAGATACCACTTTAGCCCTACAAATGCTGAAGAGGTTTTCAGGGCAAAGAAACCCTTCTACACCAATAGGTATGTGAATTGGTCCAACTACTATGGAGAGCAGTCTGGAGAACTCTCAGGAGGCTAGAAATGAACCTACCCTATGAACTTGCAATTCCTCTCCAGGAGATATATCCTATGGAAGAAAACAAACCCATCCAAAATATCTGTGTATGTCTATGTTCATAGAAGCACCATTTGTAATAGCCAAAGCCTGATATATAGATGAGTTCAACAGTAGATAGTTGCTGTGAAAGTATGATGTATATAATACCTCATATCAATAAAAAGCAAAGGTAAAAACCACGTTAGCATTTGATAAGATTCAACATCTACTTATAATAAAGACTCTTATGGAATTTGGGATAGAAATAATATTCCTCATTTTAGCTATTATAAATTGTGCTGCTATGAACATAGATGTACACATATCTTTTTGGTTGAGCATTATGGAATCCTTGGGGTATATCCCCAGGAGAGGAATTACTGGGTCATATGGAAGGTTTATGTCTAGCTTTGTAAGAGTTCTCCAGACCGCTGTCCAGAGAGGCTGGACCATTTTACATTCCCACCAGCAGTGCAGAAGGGTTCCTCTGTCCCCACAGCCTCTCCAACATTTGTTGCTGCTGTCCTTTTTGATGTATGCCATTCTTACAGGAGTGAGGTGGTATTGCAATCTTGTCTTTATTTGCATCTCTCTGACAATCAGCGACCTGGAACAGTTTTTCATATGTTTGTTAGCCTTTTGGATCTCCTCTGAAGTGAATGTCTTGTTCATGTCCTTGAAGTTTAGGTGGGAAAGTGTTTCACCAATGTTTTCCTCTAAGTATTTGATAGTTTCCAGTTTGACATCTAGGTCTTTGATCCATTTGTAGTTGATTTTTGTTTCTGGTGAAATAAGGTGGTTCAATTTCATTCTTATGCATGTTATAACCCAGTTTTCCCAGCACCATTTATTGAAGAGAGCCTCCTTTTTCCATTTAATCCTTTGAGCCCCCTTATCAAAGATTAGATGTCCATAGGTGTGAGGGTTTAGATCTGGGTTTTCAGTTCTGTTCCACTGGTCTGTGTGCCTATTTTTGTTCCAGTACCAGGCTGTTTTGATGATGATGGCATTATAATATAGTTTGAGATCTGGGAGTGTGATGCCTCCGTTTCTGTTTCTTTTCCTCAAGATGGTACCCAGATGCCCAACAGCAAATGAGTGGCTGAGAAAGCTGTGGTACATATACACAATGGAATACTATGCAGCTATTAAGAACAGTGAGCCCACCTTATCTGACCCATCTTGGACAGAGCTAGGAGGAATTATGTTAAGTGAGCTAAGTCAGAAAGATAAAGATGAGTATGGGATATCCTCACTCATCCACAGAAGTTGAGAAAGAAGAACAGAAAGGGAAACTAAAAGCAGGATCTGATTAAATCGAGAACAGGGCGCCAATGTAAAAACACTGTGGTGAAGGGGAGGGTAGCCATTGGGCTTCCCGGCACGGTGGAGGGTGGGGGGGTGGGGGGGTTGGGACATAGTCTTTGGTGGTGGGAGTGGTGTTTATGTACAATCATATTATAGTGTAAACATTATATAAGCCACTATTTAATTAATATGAGAGGGGAAAAACTGATGATATGTCTAGAACTTCTTAAAACACATACTGAGTCTTTTTTTTTTTTTTTTTTTCCTCCTCCAGGGTTATTGCTGGGCTCGGTGCCTGCACCATGAATCCGCCGTTCCTGGAGGCCATTTTTTTTTTTCCCCCCTTTTGTTGCCCTTGTTGTAGCTTCGTTGTGGGTATTATTATTGCCCTTGTTGACGCAATTCGTTGTTGGATAGGACAGAGAGAAATGGAGAGAGGAGGGGAAGACAGAGAAGAGGAGAGAAAGATAGACCCTGCAGACCTGCTTCACCGCCTGTGAAGCGACTCCCCTGCAGGTGGGGAGCCGGGGGCTCGAACCGGGATCCTTACGCTGGTTCCTGCGCTTTGCGCCACATGCGCTTAACCCATTGCGCCACCGCCCGACCCCCTGAATCTTTTTAATACATAGGCTGTCTTTGATATGCTCTCTTGTAAAAGCCTAGACCAGGGAGAACAGAAACAACTGGTCACGCAACTATATACAAGATGCTGGGTACTATACCCCAAACCCTATCAAAGGGACTTTCTAAAGTTAACCCTATCACCAAATAATGTGATGATAACAATAACTATCCATTGTCTTCTTGAACCCTAAGACAATAGGAACCTCACATTTCCACTATAGAGCCTATATTTACCCCAGTCCTGGAACCTTAGGGTGGGGCCCACTTTTCTGCATGCTGCTCTCAATTCAAATCAAATAATATTGTATCCGTGGATCGCAACCTAATCAACACAACGAGTGCCACCCCAGCATGCTTCACTTCTGACTGTGACCAGAGACTTCAGGTGTGGAATGACAACCCTTCAGCTTCATTACTCGGGTGAGACCTTTCCTTTCATAGTATTCTCTAATTCCATTCCAGATGTTCCACTCCCCAATAAAGTCCCCAAACCTAGATATAGTCCAGGTCCCCTGAGATAGAGCATAGGTTCACCCGTGCCCATAAACTAGGGGAAAAATATATACCTGAAAGCAGAAGTACACAAGAGCATGCAGGGAATACCCCCAACACTTCATCTGCACTATTACAGTTTTTAGGTCCATGATTGTTCAACAATTTGTTTGGCTTTGCGTGTTAACTCTCTTTTCAGCCACCAGGTTCCGGATGCTGACCAGACTTCCCTGGACAGATGACCCCATCAATGTGTACTGGAGCGCCACTTCCTCAGAGCCCCACCCTACTAGGGAAAGAGAGAGACAGACTGGGAGTATGGATCAACCAGTCAATGCCCATGTTCAGCAGGGAAGCAATTACAGAATTCCACCCTCTGCAACACACAACAACCCTGGATCCATACTCCCAGAGAGATAGAGAAGGGGAAGGCTATCAGGGGAGGGGGTGGGATGTGGAGATCGGGTTGTGAGAATTATGCAGAATTGTATCCCTCTCATTCTATGGCTTTGTTAATGTCTCCTTTCTTAAATAAATAAAAAAAGAAATAATATTCCTCAACACAATAAAGACCAATAGGACTGACCCATAACTAACACCATACTCAGTGGAGGAAAACTCAAGTTTTCCCCTAGAAATCTAAAACTAGACAAACATGCTTACTCCTACTGCTACTGTTCAAAATATCACTTTATTTCCTTCACAGTACAACTAGACAAGAATGAGATATTAAAGGAATACAATTTGAAGAGGATAAGTTGAATTATTACTTTTTACAGATGACATGATACTATATCTAGAGAAGCTTAGAGATTTTTCAAAAACAAAATAAACAGCTACTAGACATCAGCAATAAATTCAGTAAAGTAGCAGGATAAAAGTCAATAAACATAAACCTGTGACATTTTTATATGTAAATTATGAATCAGAAGTAAGGGAACTGAATGGAGAAAAACCAAAAGGATAAAATATCTTGGAGTGAATCTAACATAGACAAAGTACACCTACAATGAAAACTATACTTCATTGCTAAAAGAAATAAAAGATAATACAAAGAAATGGAAAAACATCCCTCACTAATGAAATAGAAGAATCATTTTTATTAAAATATCCATCCATCCAAAAGCAATGTATAGGCTCAATGTTATACCTATCAAAATATCATTATTATATTTTCAAGCAAATCAAACAATTCATTCTAACATTCATGTGGAATCACAAAAACTCATGAATAATTAAAGCATTTCTACAAACAAACAAACAAAAAGAGTGAGAATGGCCTGATGGTGGTACACCTGGTAAAGGGCACATTACCATGCAAGGACCCAGTTTAAGCCCTTGGTTCCCATCCACAGGTGGGAATCTCCAGGAGCAGTAAAGCAATACTGCAGGTGTCTCTCTGTCCCTTTATACCTCTCCCTTTCCTTCTTGATTTCTCTCTGGCTTTATCCTGTAAAAGCTGAATTAAACAAAGATGGTGAGTGGAAATATCACACTCATTGGTTTCAGTTTATAGAACAATAGTAATTAAAACTGTATAGTACTGGAACAAAAACAGACACTCAGACCAATGGAACAGAATAGAGATCCTAAACACACACACACACACACACACACACACACACATAGATACCTAACATATATCAATGGGGCTAAAGCTTCAATGAGCAGAGGAAACCTTCTTTATAAATGCTGCTGAGAAAACTGGAAAGCCACATGTATAAAATATTACTAGATCACTATAGAGTGTATCAAAACAAATTCAAAATGGGGTAAAGATATGGATTTTAGATCTGAAACTATATAAGACATAAAAGTAAACATCAATGAAACACTTCAGGAACTTAACACTAAAGATATATTTGGAGGTCATCCCTATGGGCAAGCAAAACCAAGACAGTTATATAAATGGAACTACAACAAACTAAAAAGCTCAGCACATGGGAAGAAAATTCTATAAGGGTAAAAAGTGATGAAATCAATTGGGAGGTAATATTTTCACTGTACACATCTGATATGAGATTGATATGAAATATCTATGAAGAAATTATATGATTCAATCACCAAAAATGAATAACCCAATTAAAACAAATGGGCAAAAAATCTAAAGAGACAGTTTTCTGAAGAAGCCATGAAGATGGAACACAAACATGAAAGAAAAAAAAAAAAAAGCTCGTTTCACATACAAAAGAGAAATGCAAAGTAAAGCCACAGTAAAATATCACCTTACATCCATGAGAATGACTTGAATCAACAAAACAGGATATAAGGAGTATTGGTTAAGATGTGGAGAAAAAGGAAAAAGGAATTCTGTTTCCCTGTTGGTGTGAATACAAACTTGTATAGCCTCTTTGGAAAACTTAGTCTCTTTGGAATATGAAGATAGCTCAAACAAAAATGAGAATATCTTATGATCATTCAATACCACTCCTAGACATATATCCAAAGGACATGAAAACAGTAATTCAAAGGGATATATACATCACATGCTCATAGCTGCTTTACTTACAATTAAAAATTAATGGAAGCAATGCAAATGCTCATTAATCAACACCCAGATCAAGTTATGGAACATATATTCGATGGGATACTACTCTAGAATTTAAATGATAGATAATATTATGTTCTTAGGGACAAAATAAATGGAACTGAACATGGCTATACTTAGTGAAGTAAGTAAAGAAATGAAAGATAGCTACTGGATATTTTTTCTCATATGTGGTCCATAAGGAATCAAAACATAAGAAGTTGCAAAAAAATGACTAAACAATCTCTAAGACTTCGTGAAAATTATGGGGATTATTATTTGGGGGCAGGGGATCACAGACCTTTGGTGGGGGATGTAGCATGCAACTATACCCTGATATTATAACCTTCTAAACCATTATTAAAACACTAATAAAAATAGAAAAAATGAATGAAAATTTAAGGAAATATTTCTCAGGGTGCCTGTGAGAAACTGCTTTTCAGAATCTCCTTTGTTGTGTCCCCATTTCTGATGGTAATACTTTCAAAATATTTCCTCACTCCTATAACTATTGCACCAACTAGTGTTTGCATGTTGTCTTCATTCTTATGTGCTTTTATCTTTGGGGGATTGTATCTAGACTTTTGCCCTGGTTTATTTCTCCAATGTTTCTTCTTGGTTTAACCATTATATTTAGTGTGTTATAAGGTCCCTCTCTCCTTACTTTTCAATCCACTAATCACACTTGACTGGATTGATTTGTGTCTAAGTAAGAAGTAAAGAGTTCTTAGTTTTAGAAATATTAACAGTTGTTTGAATGATATTTCAATCCCTGAGGTGAAGCAAAGTGTTGGTTAAACCCTCCTCTTTATGTTCCCTGCAGGCTATGGGAGTCTGAGGCCTTTTAAAATACAAGTAGATTATCTTAATCACTCACTCATGACCAAGAGATAAAACAGGGTAAGAGATAGACAGCTCAGTGGTTATGCAAACCGACTCCCATGCCCCAAGGGTCTGAAATCAAGGGCCAAATCAATACCTCACCCCCAGCTGAGAGGATCTGCACTCTTGTGGTCCTGTGTTTCTAAATAAATCCTGATTTCTGAGGGAATTATTCACCATTTTTCCCCTAATTTATCATGAGAAAAGACTCCTATTATATAGTCACACCTCCTGACTACCAGGAGTGTAGATTTTCTTCTGAGTCACCAGGCCAGCTCTCTGCTCCCCATGTTAGTATAGGGCTTTCCTGCTGCTGTCACAGCCCCTGAGGGGCAACAGCAGTGGAGACCCACAGCTGTAAATTGGTGAGGCTTAAGTTTTCCTCCCTTAGCAGTCTTTTTCTGTTGACAAAACTCAGACCTCAGACCAGAGGAGGTGTTTTAACTGGCAGACTGCTGGACTGGTACCAGCCACACCTGAGTAGGTATGGACTTTTAACTTCAGGAATCTCACCTTAAGTTCACCTGTCTATGAGTCACATATGTTTGCACTCACCCGTGGCTTGGTGGGTTCCTGGAGTGATCCTAGTCTTATCTTGATATTTTCTCAGGTGATCCTCTTTGCTGTTACTACTAGAGCCAAGAAACCCCTTTTACTGAATAGACTTGAATTGCAAATAATGTTTCTTGCTAACTTCCCATTATTTGTTTATAAAACCACTTTGAATTCCAAACAATTAAGAAAGAAAGTAGAAACACTTTATATTGTCTTTTCTGATCACCAATCATACTCACTGTCAAACACACATTCATTTCTATTCCCTGAGCAGCACTGCTGACTATAATGAAAGCAGAGAACCATACTAAATAACTGAATGAACAAATAAAACAAACTGGAAAGAGTTTAATGAATTAATTCTTTAGCATCTTTTTCTCTTTCTCTCCTTTAGTAAACCTAATATCTTTATGCAAATATGGAAGCTCGGGGTTTTATGAGACTTTTCTCTCTTCTTCCCTTTGTTTCTTTATTAGCAGATGTCTATATGCTCTCTTAATATATATATTTTATATTATATATTAAGATATTATATTTATTTATTATATATAAATGTATATATATGAATTTATTAATTCCTCTGAATTTCAAATCTATTGTTGAGTATTCCTATAAGCATTTAAGATAAGCTTCTAATCTCAGATTCTCACTCAGTCCTTCCAGCTATTTCTCCTTCTCTCTCTCTCTTTCTCTAGTTGTCTTTGGTATTCTATATTTGGTATTGTGTTATCATTGTACTTCTCTGAGATTCTAAAACAGGGTTTTCTTTTGTAGTAATAAAATAAATGACCATTTCCCCCCCAGTGTACAGTTCAGGATTTCCTCTTCTTTTTCTTGGTTTTGGAATTGCTCTGTGTGAACTTGGGTATGTTCTTTATGCACTATAGCAATTTTGTGAACTGGTTCTTCTTTTCTCTGGAGAGTCTCATTGGCATTTGCTTGTGTGATTGTTTACATCCCTCTTCCATATAATGCTTCTAAAGGTTAATAATTTAGCTAACTAGTTTTTCAGTACTCTTTTACAATCTCTTCCTCACTTTTTTCCATTTTTTTTAGTGATTTAACAGAGTTTTATAAAAAGGTGAGATCAGGGGTAGAGTTATATAGCTGATATGAAGGGTCAGGGAAAGCATTATCTGCATAAATAACTATATTGTCCATTAAAATGCTTTCCCTGACCCTTCATATCAGCTAAACTCCTCAAAGTCATGGTTGTCATCTTCATTTATATCCAGGAGTATAATACATCTCAGGTTAATCCAATCAAATTTCATTGCTTTTTTGAGGAAATAGTGCCTGAGTTCAGTATTCAGGGATATGCTATGATCTAGGGGAGTCATTTGTTTATTTATTTATTTATTTCCCTTTTATTGCCACATATATATTGTTGTTGTAGTTATTATTGTTGATGTTATTGATGTTTTCATTGTTAGATAGGAGAGAAGTTGAGAGAGGAGGGGAAGACAGAGGGGGGAGAGAAAGATAGACACCTGCAGACCTGCTTCACTGCCTGTGAAGTGACTCCCCTGCAGATGGGGAGCCAGGGATTTGAACTGGGATCCTTAGGCAGGTCCTTGTGCTTCATGCCAAGTGCACTTACTTAACCTGCTTCTTTTTTTTTTTTTAGGGGAGTCTTTTTAGGCATTGTTTTCCCTCTTACTCTTTAGCAAAACAGCCATCTTACCATTTTAATACCTTCTCCAATAAATCGGTCCTCAATCATCACTCACAACTATCAAAGAATTCCCTGAGATCTGGAATCCTGAACACTGCTGAAAATAATATTAATATATTTTGAAAGGGATTTTGAATGACCTGTTTTAGAGTGAAGAGTTTTTCACATCCCAGAAAAAAAAGCTCTGGCCCTGATATGGTTCTATTGTTGTGGGCAAAAACAGTGTTGCTTTTCTTTTTGAGGGATATCTTTGTGTTTAGAAATTGCATGCAGGGCAAGGGAGGTAGCATAATGGTTATGCAAACAGACTCTCATGCCTGAGGCTCCAAAGTCCCAGATACAATGCCCCGACCCACCATAAACCAGAGCTGAGCAGTGCTCTGGTGTTTCTCTCTCTCCTTCTCCCTCTACATCTCTCTCAAAAATAAAATAAATAAAGTGTGTTTTTTTTTTTAAAAAATAAGTTGCATGCTTGTGAGATGGGTTGACAATAGAACCAAGTCTTCTCAACATGTGATTCAAGAATTGGAATACCCATGCTTTAAGTGAGTGTATAGAAAATCGTAATTCCAGTATCCTCAGTGATGTTAAAGCCAAGATATATCTAGGCATACAAGTTTTGGCCCTGGCAGCCAGTGGAAAACAGAAATATCCTCCAGAAGAGTAGATAAAGGAAATCATATGGGCCTGGGTGGTGGCATAACTGGTTGAGCTCACAGGTTACAATGCACAAGGACTCACGTTTGAGGAAACGTGAAAGGGGGAAAGCTTAAGGAGTGGTAAAGCAGGGCTGCAGGTGTCTCTCTGTCTCTCTCTCTCTCTCCCATCCTCTTGAGTTCTGGCTGTCTCCATACAATAAGTAAAGATAATAAAAATTAAAAAAAAGGAAAAGATATAAAACTCTTTAGAAAAACAACCCATTCACAGGATACACTGAAGACACTGTGAGTATATTTTCACTAGTTATCTTTAGCAATACAGAGTCATGTAAACACAATTGGAAGTTTGAGCTTCCTTAACTTCATGTCATATATGCTGCTGCCAAGAATGATTGCTGTGGTTATTGTTTGTCCCAGGATCCTTTTCTACTGCCGTGTACCTTTACCAAAGTTTGACCACTTGAGAGCACCTGATAATATGATATCCACTGCCATTCTTGTAAAGATATTAACAATCCACACAATCATGTGACTTATTTATCACTACCCCATGTTAAATTTGAAAATACTAGGGCACTTGTATATGTCATTGTCTAAATTATTTGTCAGTTCATTGAGTATTTTTAAAATATTATTAGGAAATATAATGTAAGTAACTTTAGATTTGACCATGGAGACAGGGGGACAAAATGTAGTTTGATTTCTTTCTAATTCAAATCAACTAATTCAAGTACAACTGTGTGTTGTACTTCCTTAGGGAAAATTAAATTTTATTAACTATTTAAACCTCTTGTGTGATATGTAATCTTTTAATATTAAAAATTCCATTTAATGTAATTATTTAATTTAGACCTATGTCTCGAAAAATAAAACACACAAATATTTAGAGAATGAGAGAAAATATAGACCCTTAGTAAATTGGAAGGGAATTTACTAATATAACTATAACAAGAAAAAATGCATGAATGCAGAATGAGGATTTTTAAGATTTCTAAAGGTAAAAATTGGTCTATTGTTTCTGTGTCTTAGAGATGTAAAGACCACTTTACTTTTAGTTGTATGCTAAAATTAAATTGTATCAATAAAATGTCTTTATACATCATCTGAAACATAAAAATAAACATCAGATAAAAATTAATATGTGAATGGAAGTAAAACTATTATTATAAATGCATTACTACTTATTTTCTGCCATCTTGTCAATTGTGGTTCTCCTGCAATAAAATCCTACAAGGCAAAGATTACACTTGTCCTATTATAGGAACATAGCTACATTTGTTCCATTTTTTAAAGAAGTGCATGCAATTTCATAAATTGACTGATGACTTCTTCAGAAATATTAGTAAATAATCATATGTCAGTCCGTCACTTGTTTAAACATCTATCTTTTATCTCTAAAGAAATATACAATAAAACATTTCTCTATTATAAAAACCATACATTATATTTTTCCACTGGGCCTGCTATTAAGTTATTAGATCTATGCTCTGTCTAGGGCAAGGTTGCTTAAATAGATAATTTGATTATACTTCCCCTTGTCTTAATCAAGTGCCCCCAGCAGGAAAGATACATTCAAATAGTATGTGTATCATAAATTATAATATTCACTGTTAGATATGTTTAAATTACTTTTATATTTCCATTTAACTTTGGCTAGCCACTTGCTGTGTGACCTTAGGCAAGGTACTGAACACTTCAAAACTTCATTTATTCTTTAAATAATAAAAAAGTCTATATATTTGCAAATGTGTTTGAGTGGTTTTTTTTTTTTTTTGGAGAGGAAGTGAAGCAGAATTCTGTGCAGTATTGAGGTGTAAAAGCTATTTATTTATTCATTTCTGTGGAGTCATAGAGTTGTTCAGTTTTATAAACTCAGTTTTTAAAACTGTGATTTTTAGAAAAGATTAACCTAAAAGGAGAATATGTTTTAAATGAAATTTAGACATAGATGACTTTGTAAAGATTAAGAATTGAGAATTCAGTTAAATTGGACAGGTCTTATTATTATAAAATCCTATAAAGTTACCTTTATAAAAAAAAATAAATAGGGGAGTCGGGCTGTAGCGCAGCGGGTTAAGCGCACGTGGCGCAAAGCACAAGGACCGGCATAAGGATCCCGGTTCGAACCCCGGCTCCCCACCTGCAGGGGAGTTGCTTCACAGGCGGTGAAGGAGGTCTGCAGGTGTCTATCTTTCTCTCCTCCTCTCTGTCTTCCCCTCCTCTCTCCATTTCTCTCTGTCCTATCCAACAACAATGACAACAACAATAACTACAACAATAAAACAACAAGCGCAACAAAAGGAAATAAATAAAATAAATGTAAAAAATAACAAAAAAAAAAAAATAAATAAATAAATAAATAGAAGGCTGCAGAAACAGTATAGCAGTTATGCAAAAGACTCTCATGCCTGAGGCTCCAAGGTCCCAAGTTCAATTCCCAGGACCACCATAAGCCAGAACTGAGCATTTCTCTGGTCTTTCTGTATCTTTCTCTCAGCACCCTTCTCTGTCTATCTCTCTCCTTAAAATATAATATACTTAGAAATAAATGAAGATCACTTCCTTTTAGTTTTGGTGATATTAATTTTAGAGAGGAACCAAAATTTGGAGAATGCAATGCTCAATTTTATTAGAATTTTTTGTATTTTATCTTTCATATCTAAATAGTTCTTGATATAACAAACAAGTCCACTAAGACACCTCAGAGTCTATTTACAAGCTCTCAAATGCAGTTCCTCTGTGAGTATAAAAATGACTCAGGATATAATCACATATTATTTAAGAGAGAAATGCTATACAGATTTTTCTCTTCCCACCCAACTTTTTCTTTTCTATTTGACATTCTGGAAAATATTCCTTTTCCCCCTATAAATAAACACTATTAGAGGCAATAAAGAACAATCAATGGGGTCCCTCGCATATTTAAAGCATAAAATGAGAATGCATTTGTCATTATTAACAGTATCTGCCCACTACAATTCCTAAGTATTTCCACATAAATATATTAGTTTGGAACTAGAAGAAACTTCTTTTTATCACTGATCATAGTAAGTATTCATGGAATTTTAAAGAAAGATGTCACTCAACTCCGTATGTCATATTTGTTCTCAGGCAATAAATTCTTTAGTGACTTGTATCTGGCTGGTGCTGCTTCTACTTCTCATTTCACAGACTTACTTTAATTTTAAATTCCAATGGGAAATGATGTTACATCAATATTTAGAGTGTTGATGATTTCTGATGGCCACAACTCAATCTTATGTCAAGATGATATGGCATCTGATAGGAACCAATTAAGATCACTGTCAACACATGGCTTCCAACAAATAACATGGCAAATTTTTGGCAGAATAAGTATTACTTCCAATTCATCGCTAAAATACAAGTTTCTTCTTGTAAACTGTTTTGGGAGTCAAACTGAGTAAGTGTCTTCTAAGGCCATTTCATGTTAATTTCTAATCAAAGATGAAGGAAGATGAGGTATTTACCAATGTATATGAGAAGCACTCTCTCAATAGGCATAAATAGTTATATAATAATGTATATATTAATAAGTATGTTATTGTTGTTGTTGTTATTGTTATTGTTATTATTATTATTATTATTTTACAAGAGCACTACCCTGTTCCAGCTTATGGTGGTGCTTAGGATTAAACCTGGGACCAGAGTGTCAAGCATGAAAATCTGTTTACAGAAACACCATGCTATCTCTCTGGCTCTAATTTCTATATTTTAAACTAATAAGAAAGTGCTATATAATTAAGAAATAAGATGGTTGAACTGATCTAGAAAGCTTATGGTTACAATTAAAAGTAAATATTGAGACATTTCGCTAAGTAGGGAAGTGCATGAATTATACAGGAATTATTGTTAAAGAAAGTTATGAAAGAGAGACGAAAAGTGCAAAAAAAAATCTTTCTGGAAATAAGGCAGGGTATCAGGCGCCAATTCTCCAGGTATACCTTCCCTCATTTAATCCTGTATTCATGAGCATACCTGTACCCTCCACTCCTTTTATAACTCATTTCTAAGATTTCAAGAATTGGAGCAGTGAAAAAGAAATGAGATATATGAAATGCATATGGAAATAAGAAGTGCAAAAGGGTAAAGAAATTAAATCATTTTAAGGCTTATTCCATTTTTACAAGCTGGTAAAATTGCCTCTCTGGACTCTCTATTTCTGCTCTTTGCTATTTCTATTAGAAGGCCTAAAGTTTTCATAATAATTCTAGAATATTTTACCTTAACGTTGGAAAAAAAAATAAGTCCTCATTAAAGTTTAGTTCTTTCTCTAAATCTCCCATATGGTATCCTCTTTAATTCAGCAATATGTGTCTAATTTTATATGTAATAAAGATTATTTTTTGCTCAGTCCAGTAACAATGATAACACCGCTGAAAATAGTAGTGATATTATTGCGTTATTAGCAGACCTCAATATGTTAGTCAAAGTATTAAAGAAACAAGATCATCTATGCTTTTTGCTACCATTTAGAGCTGTACATAAAAAATAAATTTTCTGGAAATGAATGTGAACTTTATTATTCTATGATATTGTCTGAGATACATTTACTATAGAGTAATTACTATACTCAAAACTAATATATATATATATATGTATATATATATATACATATATATATATATACATTTCTTGCAAAAATAAATCTAAGGTAAAGTATCAATTTAAAAAAAATAATAAATGATGTGTGCTAGTGGGTAAAGTACCATAATACATATCTTAAGATCAGAACTAAATTTCTTTTTTTAATTTTTAATATTTATTTATTCCCTTTTGTTGTCCTTGTTTTATTGTTGTAGTTATTGATGTCATCGTTGTTGGATAGGACAGAGAGAAATGGAGAGAGGAGGAGGAGACTGGAGAGGGGGGAGAGAAAGGTAGACACCTGCAGACCTGGTTCACTGCCTGTGAAGTGACTCCCCTGCATGTGGGGAGCCAGGGGCTAACCAGGATCCTTATGCTGGTCCTTGTGCTTTGCGCCACCTGCGCTTAACCTGCTGAGCTACAGCCCGACTCCCCAGAACTAAATTTCTATATTTTGTTTCCATGAAACTGTCGCCACTGTGAAGATAGTACTGGGCAATTCAAAGCAGATCCATGCTGAAATTTTACGGGCTGGTGAACACTACACAACTACATAATATGGATATACAAGTCTCTTTGGTTACAGAAAATAAATTTTATAACAAAAAAAGACAAGGAAAGGGTGAAGGGGCCCGGTTTTGGCACACCTGGTTGAGTACAGATGTTACAATGTTCAACAATCTAGGTTCAAGCCCCCCAGTTCCCACCTGCCTGGGGAAAGCCTCACAAGTGGTGAAGCAGGGCTGCAGGTGAGTCTCTGTCTCTCTCCCTCTCTATTTACCTGTTCTTCTCAGTTCCTGGCTATTTCTATACAACAAATAAATATGGTGATAAAAGGGAGTCGGGCAGTAGCGCAGCGGGTTAAGCACACGTGGCGCAAAGCGCAAGGACAGGTGTAAGGATCCCGGTCAGAGCCTCTGGCTCCCCACCTGCAGAGGAGTCACTTCACAGGCGGTGAAGTAGGTCTGCAAGTGTCTATCTTTCTCTCCCTCTCTGTCTTCCCCTCCTCTCTCCATTTCTCTCCGTCCTATCCAACAATCAAACAACATGGGCAACAAAAGGGAATAAATAAATAAATAAATATTTAAAAAAATAAGGTGACAAAAATGCTAAAACAGAAATGGTACATAAAATGTGTTACTTGCTTTTTTATTTATTTTTTTTTTTATTTTTTGCCTCTAGGATTATCATTGGGGCTTGGTGTCAGCACTACGAATCCACTGCTCCTGGAGGTTATTTTTCCCATTTTGTAGCCCTTGTTGTGGTTGTTATTGTTGGACAGGATAGAGAGAAATCAAAAGAGGAGGGGAAGCCAGAGAGGAGGAGAGAAAGACATGTACCTGCAGACCTGCTTGACCTCTTGTGAAGTGACCCCCCTGCAGGTAGGGAGCTGGGGGCTCGAACTGGGATCCTTACGCAGGTCCTTGCGCTTTGGCCATATGCACTTAACATGCTGTGGTACTGCCCAGGGCACTGTTAAGTGATTTTTGAACCAGGTATTAGATATATTAAAAAATTACGGAGGTGAGTTGTGTATGAGTTGTCTGATAATTATGCAATTTTTCCACTTGTATTCAATGTCTTATCTAAACATGTTTGCAATAGAGTAGTATATTTTTATATGCAGCCTACACTCTAATTAGCACATTATAATTTCTGGCTTAAAAGAAAACCACACGCAGCATATGGCTTAAAATGTTTCATTGTTAACAGCTAAGCTGTATGCCTCATTGTAAGACAAAAATTAAATCTTTCTTTGCTTTGATTCGGCCTTGCTTCATGTCTTTGTATTTTTATCAAATTATTAAATAGCCAAACAAGATTAAATGAGTTACTTAACTTCATTAGAACATAGAGGCAATTTAAGTTTGAAAAAAAAAAAAAACTTTTGGGAGTTGGGCGGTAGCGTAGAGGTTTAAGCTCACGCCACGCAAAGCTCAAGGACCATTGTAAGGATCCGGGTTAGAGCCCCCAGCTGCCCATCTTCGCTTTGCAGGCGGTTAAGCAGGTCTGCAGGAGTCTCTCTTTCTCTCCTTTCTCTGTCTTTCCCTCCTCTCTCCATTTCTCTCTGTCCTATCCAACAACAATGACGACATCGATAATAATGATGACTACAATAAAACAAGGGCAAAAAAGGGGAACAAATAAAATACTTAAAAAAAAAACTTTCTGAGATTGAAATGTCTTCTTCTAATCAATCCTAATGGGTTTACTAGTACCTAATTTCATTTGTGAGATTTACATTAAATACATATGCTAGTATATATGCTAATTGTAAGTGAACACATTTGTTGTATATTTAAAATATACTTACTTATGTATATCTATATCTATGGTCTTATGGTACTCTGTCTTACTTTAAAAAAATGTAGTGGGGATAGAGAACTTGTTGTGTAGCATTTATTTACCTGTTCTTGGCCTAGGTTTAAACCCAGATACAATAACACTAAGAGATGTCATGGCACCAAAGGAAGGTACAGTGTTGTAGTGGCTCTCCCTTTCTCTGTCTCTTCTGTTTCTTTGAACATGCTAATGGTGCCACCTCTACAAACACACACACACACACACACGGAGAGAGAGAGACTTATAGAAAATAAATAAAAAGAAATACCAAATTTATGAAATATATAGAATAATTCAGCAGGATATTTTATTGTTACAGCATGCACTGTGAGATACAAACTCATACAAGCAAACTGAATAAATAATGTGTCACAAACACATGGAAATCCCATCTCCTTTCTCACTTTCTCTTTTGTTCTAATTCCCCAAACTCTGCCTCCATTACTTATTTTTAACCTCATCATTACATTTTTGTATAAGAACAAAATCATATCCATCCATTTTCTACTTTTTGAAGTCAGTGGGGAACTATTACTCTATTAAAGTGTTCTTGAGGGTAATTATTCATTTGCTAGTACTGAGAATCAATTCTCACCTTAACAGAAAAAAAAAAAGTCATTTTCCTACCAGAACTGAAAACATTGAGGGTAAAAGTATAAAAAGGATATAATGTTGTTCCCCACAATTTTTCTCTATTAAAACAATTTGAAACATAGAAAAGAAGAATTATATATAGAAATGACTAGAATGATGCTTATAAGTAACAGTGGATCTTAGTGTATCTCCAATTGCTTCTATATGACTAGAACTAGATAGTTTTAATATGGGACCATTATTCTCCCCCTGTCCAACAACAAGGCCTTGTTATATATGAGAACTCTTGACTAGATTAAGGAAGGATTGCAGCCACTCTATCCAGTATAATAGTACAAGTGACAAATGATTATGAACATGAAGAATTGGGCTCATCATGCTTATCACCTATTCTCTTGACCTTTCTTCACTAAACATGGTTTACTTCTACTTTTGCTGTGCAGTTGGTGAAATAGGTTCTGTTTCCCTTTGATTTTAAGGTAATTTGTTGTTATATATTGACAGTTTCCACTACAAGATACTGTGCTTCCTTCCAACAACACACTAAGAAATGCTCAACCATTCTCTACAGCAAGAATCTAGTATATGGACTAAAATCATAGTATCTTTTCTCCACTGTGTGATCTAATGTCAATTTGTTAAAGCCCTTAACTAACAGAATCACCCTCATTTCAATGATAGTTTTTCAGCAGAACTTAATAGCTAAATAAATGGGTTTTTTTTTATTTTGAGAGTATCTCTTAGTCATATAATTAACTTTATAGAAGGCATACATAAGAAAAAAAAAGTCTCTGAAACTTCCCCCAAAACTGAATCTGACAGATCTAAAGAATATTAAGCTGCGTTTATAATATCTCATATCATTATGTAAAGCATAAGAGGGAAGTGAGCAATAAATAAAGACTTTCCGTGTCACCAGGTGGAGCAAGAGCCCTAAAAGTAGAGAGGCATGTACTCTGAAGAGCTGGGACCAGTACTTGACTTGCCCTAAAAGTAGAGAGGCATGTACTCTGAAGAGCTGGGACCAGTACTTGACTTGCCCTAAAAGTAGAGAGGCATGTACTCTGAAGAGCTGGGACCAGTACTTGACTTGCCCACATATGAACAGTTTTGATTTACGAAGACATGTCTTCCTACCCGTATGAAAGCAAAATGAAAACACTCAGTCTTACATTATTTTTATAAGCACATTAGAGAGATCAAGAAAGATAAGCCAGAGCAGCCGTTTGGTACCTGCAGCACTGGGAATTGAACCGGTAGCCTCATGTACACACATCCTAAGATTTACCAGTTGAGCTATTCCCTTGCTACTATTTTGACTAAATTAATTCATTTTCATGAATGATAGAAACTGAAACTGAAAAGACTTAAATAAACGTGGCATTTTCCCCCTACATTTCCATAGAATTGTAGGGGAAAAAAATCTACCTAAATGTACTCATGCAGTTCAGGAGGTGGTACAGTGGATAAAGCACTGGACTCTCAAGCATGAGGTCCTGACTTCAATCTGCAGCACCACATGTACCAGAGTTATGTCTGGTTTAAAACAAATAAGTACATAAACAAAGTATACTATACTGGCAGGGGAGTAGCTCAGCCAGTACAGCATAAAATTTCTTTAGTACATGAGATCCCATGTTACTTCCTGGGACTGCATATACTGCAGCTGAATTCTGGCCTCTCTCTGGTTATCTCAATAAATAAAATAAACCTTCTTTAAAAATTGTATCTATAGAAAACTTACTATAAACATCATACTTAATGAATGAATGGAAGAGTTTGGAACATGACAGGGATACTCAATATTTCTATTCCTTACTTCACTGGAAACCCTAAGCAATAAAACAAAATCAGATGCATGACATTTTAAGGGAATAAATAAAGCTGTCATTATTTGTAGACAGTGTAATTGTGTAAAGTAAAAGATCTGTAGGTAAATTATTAGAATAAAAAGACAGATAGGCAGTCACGTGGTAGCGCAGTGGGTTAAGCGCACATGGAGCAAAGGACAAAGACTGGCATAAGGATCCCCGTTCGAGCCTGAGGCTCCCCACCTGCAGGGGAGTCTCTTCACAGGTGGTGAAGCAGGTCTGCAGGTGTCTATCTTTCTCTCCCCCTCTCTGCCTTCCCTTCCTCTCTCCATTTCTCTCTATCCTATCCAACAACGACAGCATTAATAGCAATAATGACTACAACAACATAAAAAGACAACAAGGGCGACAAAAGGGAAAATAAATAAATAAATAAATAAATAAGAAAGCTTATCAAAAATGCTAGGTACAAAGTCAATAGAGAACAATTTATTATTTTCACCTACTAGCAATATGTAGTTAGCAAATAACATTTAAAAGTGCTATTTATAGTGTTATAAAACATACAATTTGTCTAGAAGGAAATCACAAAAAGTATTTAAGAATCCTCTAAGGGAAATATTATAAAACTTTATTGAGAAACATCAAAAAACTAATTAAACGAACAATATGCATATGGATTGGAAAATGTAATACCATAAAGACAAAATTCAAACTGATTTAGAGATTCAGTACAACCACACAGCTGAGACCCAAAGGGATTATTTTTGAAGACTATCCAGTATGTTCTCTAGAAGGACATTATAGAAGCGCTCACTTTCTCTACTTGATGAAAGATTCAGTATTGAACGATGATGATGATGAAACCAGCAAAGTGTTGATGTAAGGGGGAACTGGTAGATTTTCAGATTTCACTGAAAAGTGGAGGTGCAGACACACACATATATTATAATTATATATTATAATTATATAGTACATATAATTAAATATATAATTATATACTGTAATATATTACAGAGGAAACTGAAAACTAGTGAAGAAATGATAAATGTGCAGTGGAATGATGGAAACTGCTTTATCTTGTGGATACTGTGAAACTTGACTATGGCCTTATATCATAAAAAATAAAACAATAACATGGACCTGGAGGTAGGTATCGCAGCTGGTAGAGCACACAGACAACCGTGCAATGTGGCCCAGGTTCAAACCCCCAGTTCCCACCTGTGGTGGAGGAGTAGGGTTCACACACAGTGAAGCAGGGCTACAAGTCTCTCCCCTGTCTCAATGTCTCAATGTCCTCTATCAAAAAGAGAGAAAGAGAGAGAGAGAGAAAGAAAGAAAGAAAGAAAGAGAAAGAAAGAAGAAAGAAAGAAAGAAAGAAAGAAAGAAAGAAAGAAAGAAAGAAAGAAAGGAAGAAAGGAAGGAATGGGGCTGGGTGTTGGCGCACCTGGTTGAGGGCACATGCTACAGTAAGCAAGGATCCAGGTTTGAGCCCCCAGCCCCCACCTGCAGGGGGAAAGCTTCAGGAGTGGTGAAGCTGTGCTGCAGGTGTCTCTCACCCTCTCCCTCTCGATTTCTGATGACCTCCATCCAATAAATAAATAAAAATAATTAAAATAATTTGTTAAAAATACAGAAAGAAGGAAGGAAAAGTGCTGCTGGGAGAAGTGGATTATTCATGTAGCCACAGAGCCCCAGCAATAACTCTGGTGGCAAAATTAAAAAAAAAAAATACAGGGCCAGGTGGTGGTGCACCTGGTTGAATGCACATCTTATAATGTGCAAGGATCCGGGTCTCCACCTACAGAAGCAAAGTTTTGAGAGTGGTGAAGCAGGGCTTCTTCTCTCTTTCTTTCTCTCTCCCTCTCTATCATCCCTTTCCCTCTATATTTCTGGATGTTTCTAGCCAATAAATAAATAAAGATAATTTTTAAAAACTTACAGATGCGAGAGTAGGGCAGTAGCGCAGCACGTTAAGAACAGGTGGCACAAAACGCAAGGACCACCTTAAGGATCCCAGTTCGAGCCCCCAGGCTCCCACCCTGCAGGGGAGTTGCTTCACAGGCTGTGAAGCAGATCTGCAGGTGTCTTTCTTTCCCCCTCTCTGTCACTCCTCCTCTCTCCATTTCTCTCTGCCCTATCCAAGGACAGCAACAATAACAACAACAACAACAACAATAACCACAACAATGATAAAACAATAAGGGCAACAAAAGGGGTAAAATGGTCTCCAGGAGCAGTGGATTTGTGGTGCAGGCACCAAACCCCAGCAATAACCCTGGAGGCAAAAAATAAACAAATAAACAAAAAAAATTACAGATGCAGGTAAAGATATATATATATATATTACTTAGCACTTAAGGGACTGACTTAAAAACTGACCCCGAATGTTTCCTGTTTGTTTTTATTTTGTAATCATTAACACATAGTGGATTTTCACTTCATTAACAATGACTGGATACTTACATAGTCCTTAGAAGATTCAGTGTAACTCATTAGTCTAGCTTCCTCTAGTACCTCGTTCAGCATATCCTATGTGAGAATTTCAGTAACTCCTCTATATGGGATGGCGGTTATGATCACCATTTGAGCTGCTGTTACAAAGCCAAGCAGACCGGGTGGCTCAGAAATAACAGAAATTTAGACACCAGAGACTCGGAGACTGGAGTTAATGTGTCAGCACAGTTAAGGGCTGTCTTCTGGACTTCAGGATCCTTATGACCACACCTGATAACAGTGGGAGGGGTTTGTTTAGAGGCTCACTAACCCTTTTCCTGAAGACATCACTCACTGAGATACAGCCATTTTCAAGTGTTTAACTCGTGATAGCATCACCTTAGGCACTGAGTCCTTTTTTTTTTTTTTTTTTTTTTTTTTTTACTATTTTTGGGGGCTAAGATTTGGGAACCCACTCAATACGCTGCCATCACCATCAATTTACTTCCAATCAGTAACAGTGGCAAGTTCCGCTTTACCAAGTGATGCCATTCTAGAATTATATACAGAGCTTGTCATTTTAACAGTATATATAATTGTTTTATCACAGTAAACAAGCTTCGCATGCTTTTGCATTTGAGAACTGATCCAGAGAATGAAGAATTAGAAAACATCAAGTGAAAATAGGAGAGAAAAGAAACTAATTGAAAGGTGTATCATCAGGAGTCCGGCTGTAGCGCAGAGGGTTAAGCGCACGTGGCGCAAAGGACCAGCTTAAGGGTCCCGGTTCCAGCCCCCAGCACCCCACCTGCAGGGGAGTCGCTTCACAGGTGGTGAAGTAGGTCTGCAGGTGTCTTCTTTCTCTCCCCCTCTCTGTCTCCCCTCCTCTCTCTATTTCTTTCTGTCCTATCCAACAACCATGACAACAACAATAACTACAACAATAAAACAAGGGCAATAAATTAAAAAAAAAAAGAAAAGAAAGGTGTATCATCAAGCTGGTCACTGTGATAAGCAACTAGGAACTTAACCTTTCCAGGGATACTTTGGAAACTTTCCAAAGTATGTTTTTTGAATATTAGTCTAACAAGTAGCATCTAGAGTGGAAAATACAGACACACATTTAAATTTGAACTTCAGATAAAGTACAAATTTAATACAAACACCAACTATTGTACGGGCTATCGTAAAATTTCACCCTCTTCTAAAGTAAAAATTCAACTAGTGGTTGGCATTTTTATTTACTAAGTAGGACACAATTACTTTGAATAATCACACATATTTCTACATCCGTTTTTCCTCTCAACTGGTCAATGGTCACTCCAAATGATATTAATTCACCTGATTTCCCAGGCTTATGAATCAGAACATTTGTGTATGTTTCATAGGTGTTACATATCCACAAGTCCCATAACAGAAATTAAGAAGCATCAAAGATAGCTGATACCACATGCAGTCGAGCAACAACTGTGTACATCTGGAATAGTGATTATGGTAGGAACTGTAGAGGCCAAAACTGAGTGAATGTTGGAACCAGATGTTACCACTCAGCTAACTTAAAAAAGTCAGAATCCTTTATGACAAACAGCCTACAGAGTTATGTAAGTAAGACTTTGTCCAAGGAGCTTTTCTCAGCTGTAACCTTACCAGGGAGCATACCTCTATCATTTACTTCCAAACACGGTGACAGAATTTTCCAGGTTCACAGATGGACTTACAGACATTCACAGTTCCTACTTTTCTGGTTGCACGTCTATTCTATAATAGCTTCCAGAGTGTATAGGGCTACTCTCTGAACTTCCCTCCTTCTACAAACATAGCTTGAGATCATAGGTAAAAAATTTATTTGTTGGTTTCAGCTCTTTCCCACTGCTTTCATTTGGAATTATTATTTTTCCAACTAGAACATTTATCTCTTGCTATAGAAATAAATTTTCCATGATTTTTAATGTGTAGTGCTTTTTCTGTAACAGCATTTTTCCCCTAACAATTTTGTGTGGTTGAAATGTGAGGTTGACCTTTTCATTTTAGCTAAATTTTTATTTATTTATTATTTTTATAGCCCTTATAATTTTGTAAAGATTATAGTGTATAAGAGGAAAGCAGAGACAGGGGAAATAGCATAGTAGTTAGTCAATTAGACTTTCTCGTCTGAGGCAACAAAGGCCCTATGTTCAATCCCTAGCCCCACCACTAAACAGAGCTAAGCAGTAGTGTAGTTAAGGAGAAAAAGAGAGAAAGGAAGAAAGAAAGAAAGAGAGAGAGAGAAAGGAAGAAAGGTGCTAAACCTTTTATAATAAGAAAAACACACATCTTTACTTTAACCTATTTTTGTTATGAACCAAATCTCCACAAGAAAGGGCTTTATTTGCCAGGTAGTGCCTATTGCCATAGATCTGGAGAACACATATATATTGAAATTACTGGGGGTTGGGCAGTAGCACAGTGGGTTAGGCACATGTGGAGCAAAGTGCAAGGACCTGCTTAAGGATCCCAGTTCAAGCCCCCGGCTCCCTACCTGCAGGGAAGTCCCTTCACAGGCAGTGAAGCAGATCTGCAGGTGTCTATCTTTCTCTTCCCCTCTATGTCTTCCCCTCCTCTCTCCATTTCTCTCTGTCCAATCCAACAATGAACAACATCAACAACAACAACAACAAGGGCAACAAAAGAAAAAAAAAAAAAACGGCCTCCAGAAGCAGTGGATTCATGGTGCAGGCAGGGAGCCCAGCAATAGCCCTGGAAGCAAAAAAAAAAAAAAAAAAAAAAGAAAAGAAATTACTGTGCTGAAGGCCTGACTACTTTGGTTTTGCAGCCCATATTAATTTTATGATATGCTCATTACTCTCAGTTTCTCTAAGCATTAGAAAGTTGCTTGCAAGACAATCCTACCTTTCCTGGGAGGGAGGGAGAGGGAAAAAGAGAGAGGGAGAGGGAAAGACTTAGAGAAGGAGAGACACCTGTAACATCAATCCACCATTTGTGAAACCTCTTCCATCTATATAGGGACTAAGAATTGAATATATGTCCCTGAGTATTATAATATGTGCACTTTACTGAGTATTAACCACCCACTCCCAAGTACACATTTCACCCTGTGCAAGGATCTGGGCCCTGAGCTTCACACCACCTCATAGGAACACTGTGCATAGTGAAACTGTAGAAGAAGAGAAATTGTAAGGAACAGACAGTGAAAAATAAGCAAATAAACCTAAATTAGTAAATGAATAAAAGATACTGGCTTTTTTTTATAAAAAAATGTGTCCTATGATTTTTTAAAAATCTTTACTTGTTGATTAGATAGTAGAGACAGTCAGAAATTGAGAGGAAAGGGAGAGAGAGAGAGAGAGAGATAGGGCTTTGCAGCCCTGCAGCCCTGCAACCCTACTTCACCACTTGCAAAGCATTCTCCTAGCACATGGGGACTGGGGGCTTGAACCTGAGTCTTTGCTCTTTGTAACATGTGCACCCAACCAAGTGTCACATCACCCACCCAGACTAAAGGACAGTGGAAAACAACAGAGGCATATAGTTAAATTTCCATGTACATTTATGTTCTGCCTTCTCCATTAATTTGAGATAAAGGGAATAAGAATTCTGGTGCAAAGCATGAAAAGGTCTTTTCCTCTGCATATCTAAATGTATTTACTACTTTAGTAGGTAGATTTTAGTCTTGCTATTATCTTGGAGCTGATTAAAAACATATTTTCAAGTAATATTCTAAACCCTCTGAATAAAATGCTGATTCTTTCAAGATTTCTCCAGTATTATTTGGCACATGGTACTTTACATATTGCTATTTTTGAAATTTCTTGACAAGTAATTTAACTTGTTATAGAAAAATAATTTAGCTGATCACAAACATCTCAATAACATGAAAGTGGTATATAGGTATGCTCAACATTACTGATTTTTCATAATACACCTAAAATATTTATTTTCCTTTTTAAAATCTCTTGTTCTATATTTTTATTATCTTTTTTATTATTTATTGGATAAAGACAGCCCAGAATCGAGCAGGAAGGGGGTGATAGAGAGGGAGAGAGAGAAACCAGAAACACTGCTTAACCATAGAAAGCTTTCCCCCTGCAAGTGGGAGCCACAGGCTCAAACCTGGTCCTTGTCCATTGTAATAAGTGTGCTCAACCAGGTGTGCCACCACACAGCCCCATATTTATTTATTTTAATGATAGATGAACATTATCCAAACAAAGGAGAGAAAGACACCTACAGACCTGCTTTACCACTCCTGAAGCAACCCTCCCCCCCAGCAGTTGGGGAGCCTGGGGCTCAAACCTGGATCCTTGTGCCTGTCCTCACACTTTGCACTATGTGCATTTAAACTGGTGCACTGCAACCCCCCCCCATAATAGACTTTTTAAAAATTACTTCACCCTGTTTGAACCAGGTGATAATATCAGAATGAAACTGAACATGCTCTTGATCAGGACTTCCTCAGTTATGAAGCAAGTTAACTGTCACCCAGGCTGACATTTTGGGCCATGATACTTAGTCAATAGAAATGTAGGATGTCACATAAACTTAAATTTCAGATTAATGATAATTATTTTCATTATAATCATGCTACCAATACCACATAGGATGTGTGTGTCATGCAAAAAAAAAGTTTCTGAAATTTAAATTTAACTGTACTTCCTGTCATTTATCTGACAATCCCATTATCAATTTTTCTCTAGTTTCTCTAAATGTTGGCCATGAATAATATTTCATCTGGGTATAAAAATCCACATGAAAGAAGAGGACACTTTTACTTTTCATTTAATGGAGAAAGGCTTATGGACCTGGTAAGTAATAAGGCTGTTTCTATTATCTTTCAAGAAGGTTTGTAAAAGGATTACTGATTCACACTGTTGGTGGATTTTATTTTCAGAAGAATACTTCAGAATTATACCTCATTTGCAATTACTAAACACATATACATGCACACATTTCCCACACTGTATATCTTATTCTGCAAATTCCTTCCCATCCTGAAGTATTCACTATGTTAGGAAATACTCCTATTCTCTAATTCAAACTGACAATGACTAATCTCTTTATTATGTAAAACTTTTTCCCAGACTCATAATAAATAATGTGTCCACGCAGTAGGAGGGCAAACAAGTATTATTCTGTTTTCTTTCATTTTCGATCTTAACACCTTGCTAATTTTTACCTGTAATTTTTCACATACCTGCAATTAGTTTTGATCACATGATTTATAAGCCAGACATCTTGTCTAGCCTGAATCCAAATATCTGTAAAGCGATTCCTTTCTATCCTTTCCAGCACCAACTTCTGCTGCTCTAACATATCACATCCAACAAGTACCATCTCCAACAAGGAATGGTTTCTTGAAGTGCCATTTTGATGATATCAGTCTTTTTCAGACCCTGAAGCACATTAGGACAGATTTTGAAGCAAAGGGCTCTAGCTTCGAACTGTGATGAGCTCTGTAAGTTTTGTCTGATAAATTAAAATGCCTTATTGGTGTGCAATCCAGAAAGAGCTTTTGATCAATTATTGGTCACCAGCTTTTAGTCAGTAGTAAGGCTCTAGTAGTAAGAATTCATAATCTGCTTCATAAAGTACTGTAAGTATCTACTAGCAGTAACTTCACAAGAAAGGAGCTACCCCCTCTAAAATGGCTTTAAAAAAATCACTTAGAAGAAACTGTCACAATGCAAGTATTTATATTTCTGCTGCTGTCACAAAGAATAAAAGATGATTCTGCCACAAACGAAAATCATTTTACACACCTAAAAGAATATCTATCATTAGGGAATATCCACTATATTTGAAATTTTCACTGAGCAGAATTAACCAATTCCAGTTTGATGAATATAATTAATATGTGTGATTGAAAAGCATCAATAATGCCACTTTCTGAGCAAGAAAATTTCTTATTTTGATATAACTACTCCTTGCAACAATTGCATATCTTACTAGGTAGTTCATAGATAAAATTTGCAAAAAGGGCTTACCTACTGAGAACGCTGGTAATCAGAGGTGATTTATATAGGTGGTTCTCTAGACAACAGAAGGCAAATGACTGAAGGCCCAATTTGCTTTTATGTGTTAAGTCAATGTGCACTTTGATTTAAAATACATTAGACAAATCCTTACTTTTACATTTAATATACTGAACATAGTTTTGTATTTGCATGGCTTGAGTTTATAATTATATACTTCACATATTTCATTCTATGAACATATATAAATCACTGCAGTGTCTTATTACAAAAAGAAATAATAGACATAAAATGAAGTTGTTCATGCCAAGGTCCACCAAGATTTAATACCTAATCTAATTGCAGTTTCAGCCTCTCCCCAAGTGGAATTTTAAACCAATCTATCTGGAAATCCCTGGTCAGCACTGGAGAAGTAATCTGCATAAGACCTCACAGTCTTTCCTTAGGGAAGGTGACTTTTACGGAATTCTTTCTGCATCCTAAGTATAAGTATTGGTAGTATAATTGTCTGGACTAACTCAGTGTTGGGACAACTGAAGCCCATTTTTTAATAGTGTCTTTATTTATTTGTTTGTTTATTTTAACTTTTATTTATAAAAAGGAAACACTGACAAAAACCATAGGATAAGAGGAGTGCAACTCCACACAATTCCTACCACCAGAATTCCCTATCCCATCCCCTCTCCTGATAGCATTTCTATTCTTTATCCCTCTGGGAGTATGGACACAGGGTCATTATGGGATGCAGAAGGTGGAAGGTCTGGCTTCTGAAACTGCTTCCCCAATGAACATGGACATTGCCAGGTTGATCCATACTCCCAGCCTGTGAGGCCTGTTTTTTATTGGATAAGTCCACAACTTATTAGTATTTAAATTTTATTATAATTACAACCCATTGTTATTAATCAGTGTATAATAGCATATTAATAAACAGATTTGAGGAAAGCAAACACATAGCAATCTAACTGTGCAGAGAGGCCCTAACTAAATGCAGCAAACAGGTACTGACTACAAAACTATGAGTATTGGTGTAGACATGAAACTATACCAACCTGAGGTATTTCTGGACTTCACAGTCATGATTCTGTAGGAATTTTCAGGTTTGTGTCTATTTTTTTTGTATTTATTCATTTTCCCTTTTTTTTGCCCTTGTTTTTCACTGCTGTTGTAGTTATTATTGTTGTTGTTGTTGATGTTGTTGTTAGATAGGACAGAGAGAAATGGAGAGAGGAGGGGGAGACAGAGACAGGGAGAGAAAGATAGACACCTGCAGACCTGCTTCACCGCCTGTGAAGTGACTCCCCTGCAGGTGGGGAGCTGGGGGCTCAAACCGGATTCTTACACTGGTCCTTGTGCTTTGTGCCAGGTGTGCTATACCCGCTGCGTTACCGCCTGACTCCCAGGTTTGTATCTATTACTTGGAAAATATGATTCTGCACCCCACCTTTTACCCTTTACCCTTCTCCCCTCAGCTTTCACCTTGTATACTGCCAGGAACATTTAGATCTAAGTATTACTGGCCATACCTGTCTCCTAAGCCTTACCAAATAGTCTATATCCCATCACTTTCATACTGCCAACTGAAGGTTATACTCGTATTGCTTTAGTGTGAACTTTATAGAAGAAAATCACAGGATAATTAGATATTGATGGTTTTAGTCGTAAGTGAAACCTTTCCAGGCTGGTGGGAGATAGCACTTTTGAGACGTAAGGATCCTATTAAACATTCTAAGTATTAAATCTTTCCATTTTCTGTAACTCCATGTAGTACCTTTTAACTTTCTACATGGGATGCTGCCCATTTAATTGATATTTTAATAAGGCCAATTATATTTCTATATTTACCCACATGAATTTTGCTGGTTTAACAGTCAGCATAACAGATGTGTAGCACTCTGAGTCCCTTCGCTGATATTTGGCAGACCAGCAGGAATTCTTACTACTTGCAACACCTTTGTATATATCTTCTCTATCTTCTCTATTTCTTTCCATTTTTTTTCATTTTTTCAGTTTGCCTAAGTCTGGAAATATTCTTGTCATACTTATTTTTCTTTAAAAATATATATTATATTTTATTTATTTGGTAGACAGACAGAAATTGAGAGAAAGGGGGAGGTAGAGAAGGAAAGAGGCAGAAGGACATCTGTAGCCCTACTTCACCATTCATAAAGCTTTTCCCCTCACAGGTGGGGACCAGGGGCTTGAACCCTAGTCCTTATGCATTGGTCAGCCAGGTGAGTCACCACCCAACCCCTTGTCATACTTCTTATTTCACTCTTATGCAAAATGAATAAACTGTGACCTTAGTTTGGGTTTTATGAATATGATTAGTGAGAAAGCACACAATACAGTTGAATTTACTCTTTAGATGGCAAAATAAAGGAAAAAATGCTTATTTTAATTAGTTGGGAGAGTCTACCTTGTCAATGTGCTTTTCTAAAACTTGTATAAATAACTTCTGGTTTAATCACAACATACAAAGTCAAAGCTCAGAGATCATTATTCCTATCCTTAACACAAGAAAAATAATTTGTTCTGCTTTGTGTCTTAATGCTTTTCAGCTAACAAGTTACAGACACTACCATGATACCATCCCGACTTGCCTGGGCAGAGGACCTCACCAATGTGTCCCAGAACCCCACCTCCCCAGAGCTCTGCCCCACTTGGGAAAGATAGAAACAGTCTGGGGATATGGGTCAGCCTGTCAATCGCCATGTCCAGTGGAGAAATAATTACAGAAGACAGAACTCTAACCTTCTGCTCACCATAAAGATCTTTGGTTCATACTCCCAGAGGGATAAAGAATAGGAAACCTTCCAATGGAGAGCATGGCATACAGAAGGAACACTGGTTGTGAGACCTGCTTGGAAGTGTATCTCTCTTATCTCTCAATAAATCACTAGTAATAAAAAATTAAAAAAGGAAAGAAAAACAAAACAAAACTAGGGGCTAGGAGGTAGCTTACCTAATAGAGTACATACTTTATATTGCCCTGGACTTGTTTTGAGACCTGACACACATAAGAGCAAATTGTCTGGCCCTCAGGGAGCTTTCTGAATATTAGAGCAATGTTGTGGTCTTTCTCCTCTATGTATCTGCCTCTCTAAATAAAATATGAAAAAAATAGACTCAGGGGACTTTTCAGTGGTATCTCACATGTATAAGGCCAGGAATTCATTTATCAGCATTTAACAGAAGGAAAAGAAAAGAAAGAAAGAAAGAAAGAAAGAAAGAAAGAAAGAAAGAAAGAAAGATGGTAAGATAGGAAGAAAGAACAAAATAATGAAAGAAAAGAAGAAGGAAAAGGAGAAGAAGGAGAAGAGGAAGAAGGAGAATTGAAGGGAGGGAAAGAAAAGGAGAATGAAAATTATTCCACTCTAAATTTTGATTTAAAAGTTAAAGTGTGGCAATATATATATATATATATATATATATATATATATATATATATATATATATATATATAATTAGACCAAGCTCACATTTACTTGAAACAAACAAACAAAATACAAAAAGGAGCAGCAAGTATAAGAGATGTATGATCTTAATCTTAAAAACATAAAGGTCTGTGCTCATGGGTATACTTGTCTTCACAACAAACATCTTCTGAAGAGATTCTAAATAAACTAGGAGTTAAGAAGGCTTAGAATTTGAATTTAAATTTTGCACAGCCCTAGATCAGCAAAATTTCTGAATCAAATGAGGTGGTTCTTTCCAATTTGTGTTGTGAGCCAGGAAATCATTTCCCATCCTCTCTCCTGGTTAAGATAAAATAGAAGGGGTGGGGTGGGGGAGGGGGGTAAAAAAGAGATAAAATATAGGTCTTGGTCTCTCTCTCTTTCAAAATTCTCTATCTTACACAGTGACAAACTAAACTTCCTGAGATTTCACAGGTTCCACTAATAAAAAATTTTTCAATTTAAAAATTAAGACATTCTAATCAAACCAAGATGAGCTAGTTACTCTAATTCTGGTCAAGTCTTACAACTCATCTCTAATTTTGCAATGAAGTGAGAATGGAGACTAACTGGTAAACTTCCAATCCAGCAAACTTTTCATTACAGTTTGTTCATATTATAATAGTAAAGAGCCTTCCTTAGAAGGTATTCATTTAATAAATGTATTACAATTTATATTTACATTTGCAATATTTATACATACAAAAGTCTTAGACTGAAAAAAAAGTGTCAAATTTCTGAGATTCTAATAGAGAGATATTTATTTTTATTATTTTTATTAAAGAAGTTTTAGGACTGGGAGATAGTCCAAGCTATCAACACCAGTTTGCACTCCAGAGGTCACAGAGGCCATAGGTTCAATAGTATGTATGCCAACTCTGAACAATGTTCTCATCCTCTTTCTCTCCTAATTCTGTCCAATTTTCTCTCATAATAAAGAAATCTTTAAAAAGTACTAAATAAGCACTTACTGAAAATGACCACAAATACAAACACACTAATGTAAATATGTGAAAGAATTACTGAATCCAGTAGAAAGACAGCATGATTTAATAGCCAAATAGTAATGGATTTTATCCCATAGAACAGCATAAACACTTATGTGGTGTATCAAATAACTAACACTTTACTAAATTGGGGGAAACACAACTTTCACATATAGAAGAACCCAAATACTGTACATGGGTATTCCTCCCTAAAGAAAATAGTATAAATCCCCATCTTTGAGTGGTAGCTATAAACATTAACTTCTTCCAAAGAGCAAAATATGTAAATAGGAAGAAAATAACAGAAGGGTAGAGAACCCTGGTGAAAAATGCCTCAATAAGACAACCATGTGGATACTACTTTTGATACCATGTAAGGAAACATCATTTTGCCTCTCTGAATTTCCTATACAGAATCCACAACTCTAATTTTAGCATGTGAGAAACATCAAAGATGCAACATTTAAAAAAAAATTGCCAACCAGTACCTGTCAAAATTATGAAAATGATTAAAACCAGAAAATCTTGGAGAAGATATTCTAGTCAGAAGGAGACATAACTAAAGTAAACTGAATAATATGGTACAATAAATAATAATCCAGAGCAGAAAAATAACATAGGGTGAACATTAAGATAATCTGAGGCTGGGTGGTAGCACAGCTGGTTAAGTGCACACATTGCACTGCACAAGGACCCAGGTTTGGTCCCCAGCCCCTACCTATGGAGGTAAAGCTTCATGAGTGGTGAAGCAAGGCTGCATGTGTCTCTCTGTCTTTCTCCCTCTTTATCTCCTCCTTCCCTCTCAATGTCTGATTGTCTTTATCCAACAAATAAATAGAAGTAATAATTAATTTTTTTGAAAAATATAATCAAACATTAACTTTAATAATAATAATATATTGATACTCACCTGTTCATTTTAGCAAACACATGTTAGAGTTAATTTGTTGACAATAAGGTTAATTTGGGATCCCATGCAAGGAATATTTTTCTGTATACCTAAAAATGTATTTTTAAGAGTCTGAAAAAAATGAAAGATGGAGATATTTTGCAATAAAGATATCAAAAAGACCTGGGGAGATAGCAAACTGGTTATGCAAAAGATTTTCAGACTTTAGGCTCCCAGTTCACGGGTTTAATCCCCAGCACTGCCATAAGCCAAAGCTGAGCAATATTGTCTCTGGTCTATCTCTATATCTCTTTTCTTAAAAATAAAATAATAAAATATTCAGAAGACTTCAAAAAGCAGTGGAAAGACTGAATTCACACCAACAATGAATAGCATGTATGTTACTTAAATGTTAGCGTAAGGATTTGCTTTATACTTACATATATGTGTATCCATGTATCCATAAAGAGATAAGAGTAATAAAATGCAAGTTTTAGTTTAACAGAACAAAGTTGAAGGTTTATCTGTTTGATTACTTTTTTATAATCTTTGAATTAAGGATAAAATTAATCAGTTTAAAATCAAGAGAATACCATAGGTCAGAAGTATATTGTAAAGAAATATGATTTAATAATATAGAAGTGTTGTCAAGAGACTAGAGAAGGTTATTATATATTGATAGAATGGAAGGTGAAGAAAAGTAAGGAAGAGTAAGGGATGTTGGTATGTTTCATATTGGTTTGGCCCTTGCTAGTTTCGCAGGCCCTCTTTCTCCCCGCCCCCTATGCTAAGTAGTTGGAGAGTTCTTGGTGCGGCTGTGTAAAGAGAAGGATGCTGGAGAGATCTGTGTGGTGGTTAGTTTAAGGGTCTCTCTCTGCTGCCAGAGGAGAAAGACAGGAGAGCATATGTTTGCCCGCTTGTGAATAAAGCTTCTCTGCCCAGCCATGTGTCTCTGGTCATCTCTGTCTGCCGCTGCGAAGCTAGCCCGGCCAGCTGGAGCCCCCGAACCTTAACGACAAATGGCGCCCAACGTGGGGCTGACCTGTGCATCTTTCAGGTAAGTGACAATTTGGCTACCTATGTACTATGGCCTTCTCTTCTGCTTGTGAAGAGATCTCCAAAGGCCTCTTCACTTTCTTCATGAGACTGTTTCTCTGTTTCTGGAACATTTATCTCTGGACCACTCTGTGGTTTCCACCCAACGCCAGCCCGCAAGAGCCCAGTGCCAGCCCGCAAGAGCCCAACGCCAGCCCGCATGAGCCGGCTTTCCGCCTTGTGGTGCGGGACATTGGGATTGGGCTTCCCCACGCTGCTCGGCCGCTGGGAACAGGGCAGCAGACATGGCGGCCCATCATGGCTGCCCCCCCGGGGCACCTCGGCCCGTGCCTTCTGCATGGCTGGCCCACCCTCCCTCCTGCTATGAAGTCTGGACAGATCCCGGACCACCCGGAGACTGCGGGCTCCCTGCCGAAACGGCCCCATGGCCGAGATCTCCAGCTTGGGTCTGAAGGCAGATGAGCTATAATATGCAGAGATTCGTGCAGAGATCGCAACCTACAATTCCTACAAGTGGAGCTGCACGGGAGGCCACCTCTGGATGATGATCCTCCCCAACAACTAAGACAGTACAGATCTAAATTCGTGTTTAAAATGACATGTCTTCATAACAAAGGTTTCTCCCCTTGTGTATTAAAGACCATGTTCCATGTTTACGTGTATGTTTAAAGTTTGGTGACATGGTGACATTAACTTTAAGGTTAAAAATGTAACTTTAAGGCTATATTCTTACCAGACAGAGTTAAATGAAAAAGGTTTTCAACATAGTTCTCATAAAGTTAAAATTAACTTACATTTAAAGTCTGAGTTAAAAATTAGTTAAAAATCAATGTATTTTAACTAAGTTAGTCTAAAAAAAAATTGCGCACACCTAGGGTATGTCTCCATCTTGAATGGGTGTAACAAAAGGTTAAAAAGATGCGGTTGATATGTAAAACTCTCAAATTCCTTCTCAGTTAAAAACGTTAGATTGCTCTATGGTTATGCTAACAATTGTAATAGAGTTATCAGTTGTGGTAAACTTCTAACCTGCTACAAGTTTTGTTTCATAAGTAAGTAAATTGCAGCTGTCAAGTTCTCTACAGAAAAGTGGAATTCCGATGGCTGACATTCCCCATCGGGACAGACGTACAACAATTCACCCCCTGTCAATTCTTCGGTAGACATCTGCTTTGGACTCGCTTCTATCGGACTCACTGGTACGCCTTGGACACTTTGCACAAAACTAGCAGCTTCACTTTATGCTGCTGGGTTTCTCAAAGACTGACTGCAGCCGGCTGCCTTGAGATTCTAGGCCATACCCCCCCATGCTAGGTAATGCCCACAAAAAAAAAAAAAAATGCCCGTCGAGGCAAGTAAAGCCCCCAGAGGAAAGAAATGTTTTTTTTAGCTAATAAAGTTTTGCCCACAGAGGCAAAAACGCCCCCCCTCAGGCCTTCCCTTGGCAGCACACTGGCTCTTGTCTTACATGTTCCTCCATGTTTGTGCCAGTTTCTTTTTTGAAAATGCCTGTACGATATAGGTTTCTGTTCACCCCACACCGCTGATACTATGGACATTTAGTTAAAAAGAAAAGGGGGAAATTATTGGTATGTTTCATATTGGTTTGGCCCTTGATAGTTTCACGGGCTCTCTTTCTCCCCACCCCCTATGCTAAGTAGTTGGAGAGTTCTTGGCGCGGCTGCGTAAAGAGAAGGATTCTGGAGAGATCTGTGTGGTGGTTAGTTTAAGGGTCTCTCTCTGCCGCCAGAGGAGAAAGACAGGAGAGCACATGTTTGCCCACTCGTGAATAAAGCTTCTCTGCCCAGCCGTGTGTCTCTGGTAGTCTCTGTCTGCCGCCACGAAGCTAGCCCGGCCAGCTGGAGCCCCTGAACCTTAACGACAGGTTTTAGTTAACATGGGATGGATCATACAGTTCTGCCACTAATGCTAACATATGTGGTTTTCTCCACTCCAGACTATTCTCAGATATTCTCTTAGAGTTTTATGATTCAACTCAATTTTGGCACTATCTTCAGAGTATACTGTCTTTTATTTTCTGTTGTTAGTTTCAGATCCTGTAGCTGAAGAGTTCAGTTCTCTATAACTGTCCTTACCTTACTTCAGAAATTAATCACAAATGAAAGTTGTCTCTGTCACCTGCAATTCAAACTGACTGTCTTGTTGGAGTAGACTGACAAGCTCAGTTAAGGTTATGAGAAAACCTTTCTTAGTAGGATGCCTCAAATAACTCCAATAAATATTTTATGTAATATGTTACTGGTATATTATAAAGAGAGTAGAGACAGCTAGATAGAAAAAATGCCTACAGAAAAGAGTGAGGAAAGTTTCTTTGTTCTCTCCCTGTACATCACTCTCCACAAGTTTGGAGTGTTAGGGAGTATATATAGACTATATAGACAAGGTCACTAGTGGGATGGGTGAGAGGGAGGTAAACGAAAAGTCTCAACCTTCTAGTCTTTGGCTGAGTTCACTGCCAACCTGTTACCATCTTTACACATTTCCCAAAGGTTTCCACATTAACATAGTAAAAGACAAATTCAGAATTCATATCACAGGGAATTCTAAAGTTTTTAGGAGAACTAAGTTATAAATGAGAGCAAAGCTTAAATATATATTTTTTATAAATCAAGGTAACGTACATAATATTATTTTAGAGTTATATTTGAGAGAAATTACAAAATGCTCATTTATGAGGCTAGAAGGATACAGTTGAATACACTGAAAAGGAAAAATCCTACCTAAATAGATGCTTTCAGTGTTATGCAGATTATCTATTTGAAAAATAATGTGGCTTATATGATACAGGAGTTATTAAAAGTAAGTAATATGGGTAAAACATCTCTTGAACAGAATGGGTGCAATAGAAAATCACTGTTACATTGAGTCTCAGAAAGACTAGGCAGGGTAGTGGAGTTAAAAAAGAAATTAAAAGAGACTGGGCTCTCTATGAGGATGATGAAATAATGGAAAAGGTAATGGAAACTCAAGGGGAACATTCAAATGGTGATCCAGTTTAAAACATGAACTTTAGGATATGTACACCCCCTCATTATTCCAAGTAATGGAACGAATATAAAACAAGGGAGCGAGGAGGAGAACAATGCCAGGTTGATATTTCTTTATTGTATTATTTATTTATTTATTTATTTATCTATTTTCATTGCAGGATCTTCGCCATGATGAATCAACTTTTTCATCTAGGTAGAAAGAGACAGAGAGAGAGAGAGAGAGAGAGAGAGAGACTATAATACCAAACCAAGGTTCAAACCTAGATAGAGTATATAGCAAAGCATATGTATTATACAAGTGAGTTCTCTTGTTCACCCACAGTGTGAATATTTTTAGAATTTGTATAAAGGAAAGTCAGTCTACTATCTGTCTGTCTATCTATTCATCATCTGTCAGCATTGACCTTTTTCTATTTATATATCACATATATATTGTACTTAACTGTATGTAATATACTTGCATTTAACTGTGTGTGATAGACTTTATAATCATAATGTAATGTGCTGTTTAAAACTCTAGGTATTTGATATCCTTGAAGATGTGGTATTTGGTATCCTTGAGAGGTGGAAACCTGGAAAACATTAAATTGTGTGTTTTTCTGTAGTATATTATCATATTTCAGAATCAAATTTATATGCTTCCATATGTGAATAAAAAGTTATGGTTCTGGTGGCGCTACATCATGATTAAGTAATTTGCCAAGCTCCCTTTAAATAAGCTGAAAAATGACACTCAACTTTGTTTCTAACAAGTTCCAATTTTATAGCTGCATTAAAAATGACATTGCAAGCAAACTCAGAGACACCTTCATATGAAAGGATTCCTTTTCCCTATCTTACCCATCATAGAGTTGGTGTGCCTTTTAAAGTGATATTAAATTTTTTAGCAGCTTGAACAAAGATCATCAGGTGGAAAAAAATTAAAATGATGCCTCAAGCTAATGAGGAATTCAATAAGCATCTGAATACCTACAGAGTTGGCAAGCCCTTTCTATTCTTGTTGTACCATACTTGATAGAAAAGTTCCCAGGATGTTTTAAGCTATTACCTTAGTTCTTGACTGGGTAAATTGGCATGTCAACTGGATTTAAAAATAAATCTTTCACACTCTCTTCTTTGACTAGCAACTCCTTGTTTCTTAAGCATTTTGACTTTTCTGGCAAGTTAGACCAACTTGTATTCATTGACTCCTGTCCCCCATCAGATGCTCATGCTCCCCTCCTGTGTTTTGGGGGGTTGCTTCAGTGAACCACTATGGCTTTAAAGTGATCAACTTGAAAGGAACGGAGAATGAATTCCTGAATTTTCTACTAAATAAAAATGAATCTGGCATTTCCACTGTGCTCTTTCTGCCTTTTGTTTTCCACAGGGTTTTATTTCTTTTCATAGTCTTTACATCCTCTTCAAGGTTTCAGCTTTTATTTTCCTCCCTTCTTCTCCTATATGTTTTATCTGATGAAGAAAGAATTGTACAGTGATCTGACTGACATGCGTAGCTTTCCTTCACTGCAATGCAGAACCAGGTCAAACATTTATTTTATGTTTGTCTTTTTGTGTGTGTGTGCTTTCAATACTTTGTAGCCAATATAGTCTTGTTTGATTTGACAAATGCTTTCAGAGTTATATCTAGCAGAGAGTCATTTTGCAAAAGCAGTCCTGATCCCAGACTTTTAAGGACTCCACATTGTTGAATTTTATTCAGTAACTGAAAAATCACACAATGAGAACTCAAGTTGAAGCTGAAAAATCAGATATACACCTTCTTAATGTTTTTAGTCAATCAGAACATCTATCCTTATTGCCAGATCAAGGAAACTATTTATTTTAGGAGACATACAAAGCTTCCATTTTAGTGAACTATTATTATTATTTTTTATTTTTATATAGATGCTTTTTACCTCCAGGGTTATCGCTTGGACCTGGTACTTGCACTACGAATCCACTGCTCATGGAGGATTTTTTCCCTTTTGTTGCCCTTGTTATCGCTGTTGTTATTATTGTTGCTGTTATTGCTGTCGTTATTGGATAGGACAGAGAAAAATCTAGAGAGGAGAGGAAGACAGGGAAGGGGAGAGAAAGACACCTGAAGATCTGCTTTACCCCTTGTGAAGTGGACGCCCTGAAGGTGGGGAGCCAGGAGGCTTGAACCTGGAACCTTACACCAGTTTTTGCACTTTGTGCCATGTGCGCTTAACCCACTGTGCCACAGCCCAGTCAACAACAATCATTTTTTAACTAGAATTCACTGATATTGACTCTGTAGAGTGAGAGGAAGTTAGAAAAAATTTCAGTTTATGTCATTTTTAGAGCTCATAATCTTCACCAAGTTAGTTTGTGCATTCAGTGTTTCCATTTTTTCCATTCCATTTTTTGAGCACCATTTGAGCATATGACATAACTGGCCACCAAAAATTCTTTGCTAGGTTACCAAACTATACTCTCTTTTCTTACTTGTGTTAAGCTATTTCTTAAAAAAAAAAAAAGGAAAACTATCTTGAGTGTTAATTATGCATATTTATTTAAGTATATAAGGACAAAGTGTTAAAGACTAAGCATAAACAGTATAGGTAAGTAGAAGAGAAAGAGAAAATAAAATATCTTAACTGTCATAGATGACAGAGGGAAAGGTATGAAAACCAAGAGAGAACAGACAAGAACAGATTAGAAGAGAGAGAGGTTGATGAGCAATGTTGAAGATGAGGAAAGAAATGACAGACAGAGAAAAGAAAGATGAATAAGAAGACCTACACAGGTGATGATTTAACTAGCACAGCAGAGTTGAAGACACATTCTAGAAGATATGTTAGGAAAAGTAGACACATATCAGATTACAAGACTATATGTTCTAAAGTTGTTGTATGCTTTACATTGGGTTGTTCTAGCTCTCCCCCGCCAAGAAAATTGGATCAGTCCTGCTAGTCTCGCGGGCCCGCTTGGCCCTGCCCCAAGTAACCCCGAGAGGGTTCCAGAGTTGCAGAGTTCGAGAGTGCTTGGTGCTGCTGCGGGGGAAAGAGGCAGCAGAGTTCTGTTTGGTGATTAGTTTGGTTTAGTTTATGAATCGTTGTTCCTGAATAAAGAAATACAGCTTCCCTGCCTAGCCGTTGTCTCCGCCTCTCTGTTACCCGCCCGTGAACCTAGCCCGGCCAGCTGGAGCATCCGAATTTTAACAACATAAAGTATTTTAATGTTTAGAATTAAGGAATCAGTAGTGTCTCTCTTCTCTATCTTCCATTCTATGTGAGCAGTGGAGTGATGCAGGCATTGAGTTCCAGTGATAACCCTGGTGGCAAAAACTGACTAACTTGCTTAGTAATAAATGGAAAATGTTAAAAGATAAGGTTTATAAATAAAAAAGATGGCAAGAAACTCTAGAATAATTTTCAGGTTTAACTTTCAATTACTTCAAGATTTAATTTTCCACTGACAAAGTGAAGAAACAAGAGAGGAAGTAAATATCAGAGAAGGGAAAATTCTGTTTATGTTTTTCCAACCCTAGTATACTCAGAACATACTTATTTTCAAAACTTTCTCTAACCTTTTACTATCTCAGCTATTCAAAATCACTTCCAACATTCTTGCTCAAGATTGAGATACCCTCATTTTGCATCTAAGGATTCCTAAATAGGATATCTTTTACTTTTGAGTTTTACTGTCCACTACCAATTTATCTAAGTCACGGATAGTCAAGTAGCTACAAAGGTATCAAAAGCATACAATGGAGAAAGGGCAGTCTATTTGATACATTCTGAGACAATTGGAACATGACATGGAAAAGAATGAAAGTATTGGGTCATCAGAAAAGTCACAATTTTCCCCTCTGCTTTTCTATGAAAATTCTTTATGACAACACTATGTATTAATATCCTAGATAATGCACAAATGTTTATTCAAAGTGGATTTTTGACATGGAGATTAGAGATGAAATTAGAAAATACATTATAGAAAAGAAATAAAACACTCTGTGACTACAGTGTTTCCTCAGACTTGATCCAAGGAATGCAAAAACAGAAATGAAAAAATGAATTGTGGCAAACTAAAAAGCCCTGCACAGTAAAGTAAATTATTATTAGAACAAAAAGACATCCCAGTAAATTGGAGAAAATGTTTGTGCACCCTATGTCTGGGAAAAGATACATATATATATATAGAGAGAGAGACAGATAGATAGATAGATAGATAGATAGATAGATAGATAGATAGATATAGATAGATATAGATATACAGATATTTTACAAAAGATAATGAAAATACTAGAAACTCCACCAAAAAAGAGGCAAAGAACTAAACCCATTCAGACTCCAAAGACACATAAAAATGCTTATTTTTGCATATATTATTTATTATCAAGGGAATACTAATCAGTACTCCAATAAATATCACTGCATAACTTTGAGAATGGCCTATATCAAAAAAGTCAGAAGAAAAAGTGTTGACAGGAGTATGAGAAAAATGTACCCTTCTAAGTACTTGTGGGCATTTAAGTTGGTCTAGCTTGTATAAAAGGCAGAATGAAAATCTCAAAAAGTTAATATTAGACTGGTTATGTGATCTAGAAATTATATACCTATATATGCATTATTTTTATATGTATTAGGGGACTAATGGTTTACAAGAAAATTGTTATCACTTGAGTACAGTTTTTCATCCTTCCATAATGGGTAGCACATCAGTCCTCTGCCAACTTAGGTCTAGCTCCACCATTGTGGATTGGGTGATTGGGTACTGAATGCCTTCTTCGTTCCCTCCACTAGTCTCTCCTACTCATACCCATACACACCCTTGACCTTGCTGTAACAGACCACAGATAGTCCACGTTTTACACTTTGTTTTGCTTTTCCATCCATGGAATACATATTTCACTGTTTCTTTATCCAATTATTTGTCGATGAGCTTCCAGGAATGGTGGATCTCCGTGCAGGCACTGAACCCAAGTGATAACTCCGGTAGCAGAAAAATAAATAAATAACACTACTATAAATACATAGAAGAAAACCTAGGTAGTGCATCCCAAGATATTAAAATTAGAGATATCTTTGGAACTCTACCCTAGCTGCAAGGGAACTGAGAGCAAAAAAGTAAGCAATCGGTATAATAAAAAATTTTTTAAAAATCTGCTCAGTGATAGACTATATTATCAGAAAAAAAGTTATAATATTGAATTGGAGAAGATATATGCACACCATATAAAGATACTGTCATCCAAAGAATGTAAAAAGCTCATATAACATAAAAATAAATATATATATATATAAATAAATAAAAGCTCAAGTCAGAAGATCTAAATAGCTATTTCTCAAGTACAAATGGCAAGTGGTCATGTGGGGAAACTGTATGATAATTTATTTCTAGAAAAACATTAAATACACCACATGAGATTCTATCACATATATGATAATAGTCACATCAAAAAAAAAAAAAAAGGAAGAAGAGAAGAAAGAAGGAGAAGAAGGAGAAGGAGAAGAAGACTCACATGTTTTGGCAAGGATATGAAGAGAAAAGGAATCTTTGAAAACTACTAGTGGAAATGTAAAGTGGCATAACCACTTCAGAAAACAGTATGGGGATTTGTCAAATAATCTTAGAATAAAAATCACCACATGATTCAGTAATTCAACTTCTAGATGTCAATCCAAAAACTATGAGATCATACTTTTTAAAGTTATCTTCATCAATATGTGTAACATTTTTTTTGCAATAGTTATTTTATGAAAGCAAGTTATGTGCACTTTGATAGGTCACTATATAAAGAAGGTATAATTTATATTCATAATGGAATTATATTTAATTACATAAAGATTAATTTTGTCATTTGCAGCAAATGAAAGAAACTCAAGGAAGTTGTGCAAAGCTGAATGAATCAAAAGGAAAAAAAAAAGATAAGCAATGAATTATTTCAACTATAGAAGCAATACAGGGGCAACACAAAGGATAAAAAGGACAAAAGTAAACCAGCAGGTAAGAGAAAACAGAGTTAAATTTACTGGAGGGGGGAAGGGCGGAGATTGGGATGAAGAGTGGAAAAGGTTTAAAAGATAGCATCTTAAATTTTAGTGCAAAATAAGAAAAGACAGCTTCCTAGGAGACTTAAACATTTTATGTTTTCCAGTTGTCTGATGTCTTGCCAGGATTTTAGTTCTGTGCCTAGGAAGTGAAAAAACACTGTGGTGACATCTCAGCATCAGGAAGCAATATAGCAATGACACTTAGAAGGGAATTTGAGTAGTGGTTCAGATGACACACAATTCAATGGGAGTTTGACACTGAATTGAAAAGGTGTATGTATCAGCTCAGCTGGAGAGATTTATGTGGGAGGAACATCTGATAGCCTCCAACTCCCTTAGGGTATGGTATAGAGATTATCCATGTCTAGCATATAATATTTGACTAAAGGCAGCATACAGCAGCTCCTAGAAGGTCACAGTGAGTGATATTGGAATATGTAAGTTTGGAACACAAGACCATGACGTTTTTGTTTGTTTGTTTGTTTGTTTGTGTTTAGTTCCTCAGAATGTTTATTCCATATTTTACATTATAGAATGCATTATTGACATTGTACTATATTTATTTACATCATCTTGGTCTACAAAATATTTTCAGATGCAGTAACTCCTGATGTGTTGTGAAATAGGGCAGAGTTCTTAGTCATGTTTCACACATTCTGAAGAACAAGAGGGAGATGAAATGTGTTTCAGGTCACAAAGAGATAAAATTTCATCCATTTCCTCAGATTTCCAGTTCCAATGTTTTCATTCCCATGAAGAACATGTTTTGGGTGAAATATTGCCACTAGCATTTGGCCAGGCAAGATTCTATATCAAATGTTATATATATATATATATAATATGTATATTATAAATATACATATATTTCACATATTATATATATATATATATAATATGTGAAATATATATAATATGTGAAAAAGCTGTCTAGTATACTTATGTAGGTTTAAGTGTAGGAACGGCAGAATCAATCCCCTTAGCACACTCTATACAAAACTATCTACCCTTCAAAAAGCAGAAATGTATGTGAATATATTAGGCAAAAAAAAAAAAGGAGATGAAATTACCTTTCTTTGACAGGAAAGGAGAAACACTGATAATATGAAGCAATAAAACTTCTAATGTTAGAAGAACCTGTTACCTGGACCATGGAATGAGAACCAGGCTGAAATGAGAAACTATCTCCTGGAAAAATTGAAGGAATTCAAATCAGAACATTCTCATGTCATGTGCCCTGAGGGTAATTAAGGAAATGTCAGATGTCACTGATGAACCATTTGCCATTATCTTGAGGAAATCATGCAGGAAAAGGAGTCCCTGTGGACCAGAGAACAGAATATGTTGTGGCCATCCATATTTTTCTTAACGACCTTGTTATTTATTGGTCAGCTGAAAAGGCATTTCAGAATACACATTTAATCCCAGAGAGGCACAGTTAAATCTTTCTAGAAAGTTTTGACATTCTGTGCAGGGAAATTGTTTGCAAAACAAATGTTTTGAAAAGTAACTTTAAAAACAATGTATCAAGTCACTTAGACCTGGAAAAAGTTTTCTGACTTTAATTTGACACTCAACAAAATATAAAATGTTTCAAAAGCTTTTATAGTCTGGTTAATAAGTAAAAAAATTACCTTGTGAAAAAATAGCTTTAAGACAGTTATAATTAACAAATATTACAATGATAAACTATGTTAACTAAAAATATCAACCCCAAATAATAGCAAAATACAGTAAGTTGAGAAGGATATCTGAATGTAACTGCTGCAATCATTTAAATAAATGTATGCATTGTTAATGGTAATGAAACACACTTATGTAACTACTTAAAATTGAACATAAACTGTGAACTCTATATTCTCTAAGTAGGTGTCTTTAGAATGATCTGACTTCCCTGTGCAGAGGACCCCACCAATGTGTCTTGGAGCTGAGTTTCCCCAGATCCCCACCCCACTAGGGAAAGAGAGAGGCAGACTGGGAGTATGGATCAACCTGTCAACGCCCATGTTCAGCGGGGAAGCAATTCCAGAAGCCAGACCTTCCACCTTCTGCACCCCATAATGACCCTGTGTCCATACTCCCAGAGGGATAAAGAATAGGAAAGCTATCAGGGGAGGGGAGGGGATAGGGAATTCTGGTGGTGGGAACTGTGTGGAGTTGCATCCCTCTTATCTTATGGTATTGTCAGTGTTTCCTTTTTATAAATTAAAAAAATTAAAAAGAGAGAAAGGAAAAGAAAAAAAGAATTACATAATATGAAGGTATAGTATAAATAGCTACAAAACTAATAAACTTGGGAAGTTCACATCATATGATGTGAATGCTTCTCTAAAAATGAATAAAGTAGTAAAAAATAATCTATGTAGTTAAAAATTTTCCAGATAAAGCTCAACTTGGAATACCCTAAATCTCATCTGCTATATTCTTACATTTGGGCTCCTGGTTATTAAATCATTTACTCTGTTTTATATCTTAATGCTTTTCAGGCACCAAGCAGCAGATGCTACTATGATGCCAACCTGACTTTCCTGAACAGATGACCTTAACAATGTGTCCTGGAACCCCATCTCTCCAGAGCCCTGCCCCACTAGGGAAAGATAGAATCAGGATGAGAGTATGGCTCAACCTGCTAATGCCCATGTGTAGTGAAGAAGCAACTACAGAAGCCAGACGTTCCGCTATCTCCACCCCATAAAGATCTTTGGTTCATACTCCCAAAAATGATAAAGAGTAGGGGACCTTCAAATGAAGGAGAAGGTAAAGGGAACTCTGGTAGTGGGACTTGTATGGAACTGTACCCTTCTTATCCCACAATATTGTCAATCATTATTACATCACTAATGAAAACAACTAAAAATAGAAGGGTTTTTATTTTTTGGCCTGCAAAGGTAGTTCACCACTTTAATGCTTGTATTGTGTAGGTTTGAACTCTTGCATCGCATGGGTAATGCTAAGGCAGTGAAGAAAACTTCGATGCTGAGCTCTTCCCCCTTTACTACCAGAGAAATAGAATTTCTCAACACCTGAATGAAAATTTTAGATTAAGTATATATGTTCCATTGAAGAACAATCTATGTAGGAAGACTGATGGCTTCCATAGCTTGAGATGACTTTCTTTAGGTTTTTAAAAGGAATTTTAATAGCACAACAGAAAACAAACAATCTCAAGGACATGAACGAATTACCTAGGATCAATGCAAGATTATTTGCCCCAGAACTTTCTGATTAACTAAGAAAACACATTCAAAAGGCTTAAGCTTATTATTCATTAACATTTAGTGAAAATTATTTACTTTGTATAACGCACTAGTACTGGAAACGATGCATTTTATTTGGGATCATTTTTAGATTTTGGTAAAAATTAATAGCTGCATCAGAAAATGAAATTGATCTTTTCAATAAACAGATAAACAAGAGCACTTTACTAGGTTTTAATTTAAAAAAATCCAAAACTCATAATTTGTTTCAAAAATTGTTTTTAAGGAAATTAACATCATGGAAAAACATACGGCTTTCCAATCAATTACTTGGATTTTTATGTTTATTCTTGTCATTCTTATTTATAACTCAGTGTTCCAAACTAAAGAAATGAATACTCTGGATCTGAGTGGTAGCGCACCTGGTTGAGCACACATATTACAGTTCACAAGGACTAGGGTTTGAGCTCCCAGTCCCCACTTGCAGAGGGGAAGCTTAGTAAGTGGTGAAGTAGGGCTGCAGGTGTCTCGTCTCTCTCCCTGTCTATCTCTCCTCCTTCTCTCAATATCTGGCTGTCTCTATCCAATAAATAAATAAAGATAATAAAAAATAAAAAAACATAAATGAATACTTCAAGGCAGGTGGTGGTGTACCTGGTTAAGTGTGCACATTATAATGCACAAGGACCAAGGTTCAAGTCCCTGATCCCCATTTGCAGGAGGAAAGCTTCATGAGTGATGAAGCAGTGCTGCAGGTGTGTCTCTGTCTCTATCTCTTCCTTCCCCTCTCAGTTTATCTCTGTTCCTATTCAACAACAATTAAATATAAATATAAATAAAATACTTAAAAATAAATCATAAAAAAGAAAGAAATGAATATTCCTTAGGTTAAGAACATCTGACTCAATTTCTTGGAAATTCCAACTACAGAAGATAGATAGCTGAAATATTATAAATTGCTTGAGTGTTGTTCATTTACAGAGAATTTTCCTCTTAAACCTCACTATATAAATCATTGTTTTTTAGCCAACTCACCATTACTTTGTGCTCACCTAACTACCTTTCAAGTGACAGTTCCCTAAGAAAGCAAGACAATTGTGGAGTTCAATGAGTCGCGATAATAAAAACTTCATTGGGGAGGTCGACCCAGGTGGTAGCACAGCGGGTTAAGTGCACCTGGCACCCAAGCGCAAGGACAGGCATAAGGATCCTGGTTAGATGCCCAGGTTCCCTACCTACTGCTAGCGGTGAAGCAGGCCTGTAGGTGTCTTTCTCTCGCCCCTTTCTGTCTTCCCCTCCTCTCTCAATTTCTCTCTGTTCTATTCAATAACAATGGCATCTTTAAAAACAGTAATAGTAACCACAACACCGATAAAACAAGGGCAACAAAAAAGTACCAAGTTCATAATGAAATAGCGTCCACTTAGACTTAGATCCCCTCCTCACCTACTTCCTAATACAGTTCTCTCACTCACTCCAAAGCTAGTCTGAAAATGTTATGGACTTTATGAAATTCTCCTCGTGATTAATATGTATGCCTATTATTTACTAGCTGTTTTCACATAAATGATACTATTAAGTATAAGAAGTAGTGAAATTATAGCAACAATAATAAAAACGGGGAGGAAGAAAAAGAACACTATATTCAGAAGAAAAATAAGACCCTGATCGGATAAACAGCTAATGAAAGGTCACAAAAAGAGGACACAGAAAATGGAGATAAAAGAAGCAGTAAAAGTTAATATGAACGACTATCCTAGACTGAAAGGAATTGATTCCTAGTGTGACAGTTTTCAGAAGAAATGCCTCACAGAGTGTGCACTGCTGCAGCAGAAATTATAAAGGCATTAGAGCTTTCTTTTCTATATATTTTACTTTCCATCACAGGGTGTTCAATACTCTGGGATTTTTCTTTTTTTTCAGAGAGACAGAGCTATAGGGAGATAGGAATCACCACCACAGACCTGAAATTTGCCCCTGTTCTGTTAGGACCAGCTACATGAACCTGGGCCACTTGCATGGCAAGGCAGTAACCTTTCCACATGAGCGGCTTCACCATCCGCCTTCTTACATGTTGGTCTGCCTACACACCCTCAAGGGGTAACACATGCCTGTGTCACAACAGCAGCAGCCAGAAAAGCATCCCGATGGCAGAATCCCCCACATCACTGTCTTAGTGTGATTCCATGATGCAATGGACTGTCTGTTCCAATCTGCAAACATTGTAGTTTGCAACATAAGACAGAAACCTCAAAGGATTCTAGTTTACATAAGGCAGTTGACACATATAACCCTCTCCCCTTTAAATAGAGAGAAAAGAAAGATCAGGACAAAAAAAAAAACAAAAACATTGTTTGGGATTATGAACAAATCCACTCTCAGGGACGGATGGTGGTGCACCTGGTTGAACACAAATGTTATAATAATACACAAGAACCCAGTTCTGAGCTCCTGGTCCCCAACAGAATGGGGAAAGCTTTGTGAGTGGTGAAGTAGTGCTGCAGGTGTCTCTCTGTCTCTCTTCCTCTCTATCTCCTCCTTCCCTCTCGATTTCTGTCTCAATCCAATAAATAAAGCTAATAAAATTTTTAATAAAAACCCCCTCTCAAAGAAGGAGAAAAATTTCATGTTTTCTTTATGCTTCTGCTATTTAAAAAAAACTGCTTAAAGAAAGCATTACCTTCCCCCAGAGGAATAATCTCTAATTTCCACTGAGTATTTGCCATTTAAGTATTTGTTGAGCATAGGTCGGCAGTAATCTTTGCTAGCCAAACCATGTTCATATAGAAATGTAAAACCACTCGTGGACTGTTAGGATACTATTGTCTCCTAAATCATATATATCTTCAGAACTCTTTAAAGAGTTAAACATGAAAATGCTAATAAAGAGGAAAAAGAGACAAATATGTCAAAATTTGATGAACAAGGCAATAGGCTTCCAAGCAAAACCACTAAGAAATCTATAATCTTTTCAAAAAATTAAAAGATATTACTTTTTGGCTGAAATTCTTTATTGAATCAAACAATTTAAAATGTAGGAAAATAAGAATATATTCGAGGTTATAATGTTTAGGCATGTACCATGTAAGAAAAAACTAATGGTACATTTCTGGATGTCACATTCTAGCAAAGTGAAAGAGAAAAACTCATCCCAAAGAACAGCAGAAGAGACAGCTGTGTTGCTGGCCCTGAGAACTAGAATACAAATAGAAACAAGAGCATGAGACGGCCAAGAGGACTGAATCCAGAAAAGAAAATTAACTGGAAATGATGCGTCACCTGATAAGTTTCACTATGTGGAATGGGAAATAGTAGTTTGGATGTATAAATTATAAAGCAAAATGCCAGGGAAATGAGCAAAACTGAAAAAACTCAAGTAAAAAATATTACACAGGAAGAAAATGCTGTAACAAAAAAATGACATGAGGAAATAGTAAAATAATCTAGACTGTAAGGGGTAATGAGAAGATAATCTAGACATATTATTTGAAATTACATATATACATGTTATCTAGAAATAAGAATAGCTACTTTATTATTTATAAAATAATTGAAACTATTAAAATTCTCCCTTTCCCCAGGAAATGGAATAACAGAGTGCTTATACCAGTGCCTTGTTTGAAGTTTTAAATCATTAAATTTTGTTTAGGTAGAAAAATGTGTGTGTGTATATATATATATATGTATAGAGAGAGAGAGAGAGAGAGAGAGAGAGAGGGAGAGAGAGAGGGAGAGAGAGAGAGAGAGAGAGAGTCAGGCAGTGACATATTGTTTTAAGTGCACATAGTATGAAGCACAAGGACCCCATCCTGGTTTGAACCCCCAGATCCCTACCCAGAGGGGGCTTCCCTTCACAAGTGGTGAAGCAGGTCTACAGGTGTCTGTCTCTCCCCTTTTCTGTCTTCCTCTTCTCTCTCAATTTCTCTCTGTCTTGTCCAATAAAATGGAAAAAGATAAATGCCCTCCAGTATCAGTGGATTCATAGTGCTGGCACCAAACTCCAGCAATAACCCTGGGGGCAAAAAAGAAAGGAAGAAAGGAAAGAAGGAAGGAATTAAGGAAGGAAGGAAGGAAGGAAGGGAGGGAGGAAGGAAGGGAGAAAGAAGAAAGGAAGGAAGAAATGTAAAAAAATACATTTTTTGAATGAAATATAATGTGTCTTAAATTACAGAAGTATAATATACATCCAGATTCATTCTAAATTTATTTGTAACACTAAAGTTTGATTTACATCTTAAATAAACTATTGTTTGCATTTGAGGAATAAGACACTTTATCTGAATATAAACCATCTTTCATGGAATACTGGCTCCAGCACTAATTGACAACATTGAGCAGATTCATTTAACTTCTTATATAAATGTCCTGTTATAAAAATATTGAGAAATATTGATAATTTACTTAGCTTAAATGAGTATTGTACTGATTAATGAACATACCACTTTCTAAGTGACTGGGAATATTACATGTTCTCAGTAAGTACCTGGTTAATTATTAATAAGAGCAAAAATATTTGTAATAGTAGTTTCATTTTTACCATAACAAATACAATTTCCTGTGTTTTGAATATTACACTGTTATCTGAAATTGACTCCAATGATACACTTACTTTGGAGGAATGATATTATCATTTCCTTATTTACATAGATAAGCACAAATATCGTGTATAAGATATTTGGTTAGTGATTATAATGAACATACAGGAAAATTTTGATGATTTTGTTTAAATAATTTATTAAAAACTCATTGAATTTAATCATATCTACATCACTGATGTCTTTTTGTTGTTGTTGTTGTTAACAAATCAAGCAAGTACAGGCATTAGCTATATGTTCATTGTCATATAATAAAAATGTCCAGTTAATAACTCTGAATACTACTGTAAATAGAGATGGTATTTTCAGAGTTCTAGAAACATTCAATCATTTTTAGTTATTATTTAATTTTATTTTATTCACTGAGGAATTGAATTAGGTTGGGATGAAACTCTTATTTTTGTTCCTAAAATGTAAGTTGGCTATTATCCTTAAGGAAGAAAAACCTTGTAAAAACTTTTGGAAAGTCTTCAAGTTCAAAGACAAACTGTTCTTTCTTAAGCACTGCCACTACATTTCTATAGTTTCTTATTTCCCTATGACAGGTGTCCTCTATCAAATTGCCTCTATACCATGTCCTCTATCAAATTGCCATCAACCATAGGACACTGGATCCCCAACTCCCTTTCTATGGACTTGTGACTTCCCTGTTACCACCCCCTTTTTTAAAGTAGAGAGAGTCAAAAAGATAATGTCAGCACTGAAACATTCTTCAGTGCAGTAAGGGCCAAGATTGAACACGGTTGTGCACATGGCAAGCATAAGCATATCTTGAAGACTGACTATCATTGGATGATGAATTGGATGAGAAATTTCCCAGATTGCACTACTAGGAACCCTTTCCTCTTCACTTTCAAGTCTGATTTTCACTTGACGCATAATTCTGTGTCTACCCTTCTACACATCTTCATAGGTACTTTGTCCAATTTTCTCTATTTTGATATAGTCTCCCAGTACTAATCAGTGAATAAGGCAGACCATGGTTTATCCCACGGCAAAAGTGGTGATGGCTACCAATTCTGTATCTCTTCTTATAATAGCCAGCTTTGAAATAAGGGCCCGAGGTTCATTTTAAATATTTTAAGAACTCTCTAGACTATTTTCCATAAGAAATGGATCAATTTACATTTCTACCAACTATATCAAAGGGTTCATTATTCACTATATCCTTAACAGACCTTGTTTTCTGTCTTTTTAACTTATTGCATTCTCACAAGTATAAAGTGTTATATTTTTTTGTCTAGGTTTTCATCTGTCTGATAATCAATATTTTTGAGAATTTATTCATAACCCTAATTGCTCTTCTGAGTATCTTAGTTGGTGAAGAGTTTGTGCATATGCATACCTTCTCTCATTTTTTTCAATTAGGTTATGTTTTATGTTGCTGGGCTTTGTCAACTTCATATATTTTGATATTATCCCATTGAGAAAATTGGATAGCTAATGTATTTTAATTCAGAATTTTTTCCTTGATATAACTCAATGTAATACTGAGTCCCTTTAAAATATTAGTCATGGTAGTTCTATCCATTCAAACATAACTATTTCCTCTAAGGAACTTCTTCCAATTAAATATTACAGAAAGATTAAAGAAACATTTTTTTCACAAACATAAACAAAACAACTCTTTTTGGTTGGGTGTTATGGAGTCCTTGGGGTATAACCCCAGGAGAGGAATTATTGGGTCATATGGAAGGTCCATGTCTAGCCTTCTGAGAGTTTTCCAGACTGCTCTCCACAGAGGCTGTACCAATTTACATTCCCAGCAGCAATGTAAAAGGGTTCCTCTGTCCCCACATCCTCTCCAGCATTTGTTGCTGCTGTCCTTTTTGATGTATGCCATTCTTACAGGAGTGAGGTGGTATCTTAGTGTTGTCTTGATTTGCATTTCTCTGATAATCAGTGACCTAGAGCAGTTTTTCATATGTTTGTTAGCCTTTTGGATCTCCTCTGTGGTGAATGTTTTGTTCATTTCCTCTGCCCATTTTTGGATGGGGTCATTTGCTTTTTTGCGGCTAAGTTTGCTGAGCTCTTTATATATTTTGGTGATTAGTTTCTTGTCTGATGTCTGGCATGTGAAGATCTTCTCCCATTCTGTGAAGAGGTGTGTACTCCTATGTTCATAGCAGCACAATTCATAATAGCTAAAACCTGGAAGCAACCCAGGTGCCCAACAACAGATGAGTGGCTGAGAAAGCTGTGGTATATATACACAATGGAATACTATGCAGCTATCAAGAACAATGAACCCACCTTCTCTGACCCATCTTGGACAGAGCTAGAAGGAATTATGTTAAGTGAACTAAGTCAGAAAGATAAAGATGAGTATGGGATGATCCCACTCATCAACAGAAGCTGACTAAGAAGATCTGAAAGGGAAACTAAAAGCAGGACCTGATCAAATTGTAAGTAGGGCACCAAAGTAAAAACCCAGTGGTGAGGGGTAGACATGTAGCTTCCTGGGCCAGTGGGGGGTGGGAGTGGGCAGGAGGGATGGGTCACAGTCCTTTGGTGGTGGGAATGGTGTTCATGTACACTCCTAGCAAAATGTAGACATATAAATCAGTAGCTAATTAATATGAGAGGGGGAAATCAATTGTATGTCCCAAAGTTTCTCAAAAGACAAACTGAATCTTTTTAATATATAGGCTATGTATTTGATATGCGGACTCTCTCAAAAGCCTAGACCAAGTAGATTAGAAGCTTCCAATAGCACAGCTATATACAAGATACTGGGTACTGTCCAGCAAACCATAACAAAGGGACTTTTCAAAGTTAACCCAATTAACAAATAATGTGATGATAATATTAACTATTGAGTGTCTTTTTGAACCCTAAGACAGCAGGAACCTCACATCTTCACTATAGAGCCCCTACTTCCCCCAGTCCTGGAACCCTTGGATAGGGCCCACTTTCCCGTATGCATCTCCCAATCCAAACCAAATAACATTGCATCTGCCGATCACAACCTAACCAAAGCAACGATTGCTACCTCAACATGCTTCACCTCAGAATGTATCCAGAGACTTCACGTGTGGAATGACAACCCTTCAGCTTCATTACTCGGGTGAGACCTTTCCTTTAATAGTACACTCTAATTTCATCTCAGGTAGTTCACTTTCTAACAAAGTCCCATAACCTAGATATACACCAGTTTCTGTGAGAGAGAGCTTATGTGCACACGTATCCATAAACTACTGCAAAATATATACCTGAAAGCAGGACTACACTAGAGTTTGCAGTGAGTACCTCCCTAACACTTCCTCTCTACTATTCCAAGCTTGGGATCCATGATTGCTCAACAAATTGTTTGGCTTCATATGTTAACTCTCTTTTCAATCACCAGGTTCCAGATGCCACCAGGATGCTGGCTAGGCTTCCCTGGATTGAAGACCCCACCAATGTGTCCTGGAGCTCAGCTTCCCCAGAGTCACACCCTACTAGGGAAAGAGAGAGGCAGACTGGGGGTATGGACCGACCAGTCAATGCCCATGTTCAGCGGGGAAGCAATTACAGAAGCCAGACCTTCTACCTTCTGCATCCCTCAACGACCCTGGGTCCATGCTCCCAGAGGGATAGAGAATGGGAAAGCTATCAGGGGAGGGGGTGGGTTATGGGGATTGGGTGTTGGGAATTGTGTGGAGTTGTACCCCTCCTACCTTATGTTTTTGTTCACTAATCCTTTCTTAAATAAATAATTAAAAAAAAAAAACAAAAACAAAACAACTCACCTCCTTGAGAAATCTGTAACACATTTTAATTGGACACAAAACAAGGAAGCATAAATATGCATCAGGATCATGAAAATGAGCTATTTTTACCTCCTGGGAAAGTATAAATACAGGTTGGCATCTAAAGTTCAATGTCATGGCATCACTCCTAGTGCATAAAAATGCAGATTATTTTGATTATTTTTCAGTGGATTTGGTAAGGTTAAGCTAATATGGTTTTGAGACTGTATTTGGATTATTCATATCAAAAATAGTTGCACGTATTATCCTGATACTATAATTAACATATTTAATGGATTTTGAAATCTCTCTTGTAACATTGTGCACTTTGCACTAAAATAATCATTTCAGATTTACAGTAAGGATATGTCAGATTCTCTAAAAATAGTGTTCTCTAACTCTTCACTGGGAATGTCAAAATCACAGTAGGAAGCATAATGCTGATTCTTTTGCCAAGCAATTTACCAAATTCAGTTTCTTGGAATAATAAAGAAGGAATAATGATTAGAAACACAGAGCTTTCACTAAAACTTAAAGGTCAGCATACTATTTAATATCTTGACTTAAATATAAGTCCTCCTATTTTCTCTCTTAAACATATTTTAATTCTCTGCAATCTATTACACATTTTATATTAGTTTATGTTGTAATTAGAATATAAAAGGACTTGGCCGTGTCACATAAAGGACTTGGCTATGGTTTGGCTGGAAGCGGGTTTAAACAATCAAAGATTTATTATGGTGATAAAGTAGTGGGAATATTATTTTAGGTACAGCAAGATAAGCAATATATCCATATGACTAAGATTAAACTAGTTTTTAATCATTTTTATTTATTTATTATTGTTTAAATATTTATTCCCTTTTGTTACACTTGTTTTATTTTAATTAATTAATTAATTTTTTTGCCTCCAAAGTTATTGATGGGGCTAGGTGCCTGTACTACAAATCCACTACTCCTGTTGGCCATTTTTTGATATTTTTTTTTTCTTATAGGATAGAGGGAACTAGAGAGGGGAGGGGAAAATAGAGAGGGAGAGAGAAAGATAAACTGCTGAACACCAACTTCACCAGTAGTGAAGGGACCTCCCTGCAGGTGAAGAGCTGGGGTCTAGACCTGGAATCCTTGCATGGGACCTTGCACTTCGGTGTGTCCGCACTTGTTGTTATATTATTGTAGTTATTATTTTTAATGCTGTTGTTGTTGGACAGGGCAGAGAGAAATGGAGAGAGGAGAGGAAGACACCTGCTTCACCTTTTGTGAAGAGACTCCCCTGCAGGTGAAGAGCCGGGGGCTAGAACCGGGATACTTATGCTGGTCCTTGCGCTTTGAGCTTAGCCCGCTGCACTACTGCCTGACTCCCAAGATTAAACTTAGTCTTATAAGTCCATGAATTAATTGCCCAAAGTTCAGCCCCAGGAAATAAACATGATCAGCAGAAGTATAGGTTATTCATATGACTTTAGAGGAAGGAGTCTTAAGAGTTTATTGCCAGTGTCATACATGTTCAGTTCCCTGAGGAGACAACCATGGCGGGTACTCGAGCACCTTTAGCTGAGACGTGTCTGAACAGAAGAAGCAGGAGCCAAAAGGGCCAGGCTTCCAGCTGGCTGTGTTGAAGTCCATTGGATCCACCGACAATCTGTTGTGCCTTTGCGCACCATCTTAAATTCTGTTGCCCGACTGGTGTCAGTCGTGTGCTGTTGTCGATTGATATACTGCCTCAAAACAAGTTTATTTTTATTTTATGCCTTGCTTCTTATTCTCTTTTGTTGTTTTTTACTCTTTCACAAGTTGACTTGCATCAGTTTTTTTTTTCCGATATCAATTTTTGTGTGTATGGTTGTGTGATTGTAATCCTTCTCTCAATAACTGTAACCAACCATATAAGAATAGGAAAAGACATCATTTGAATCTGAACTCTCATCCTCTCACTCTTTTTTTATTGTTGTTGTTCCTTTTACCTATTCTAACATATCAGAAAATGACTTCACTATGTAATCAGATGTTAGAATCTAACATTTGGGGATTAATCTTAATTCTCTGCCTGTCTTATCCCTTATATCAAGTCTATGCCAAATCCTCTAGATTTTATTCACATGAAATTCCAAATGCATAGCCATCCAGCTTATTATGTCTACTATTGCCATTAAACTGCAACCAAGATTTATTTATTTTCACTCAGTCTAGGAAACTTCCCTACTCATATTTCCTGCTACTATTCTTTCACTGTTCTTCAATTTCTTTTTTTACATGGGAACCAGAGAACTATTTCAAAACAGAAGTCATGGAACACTTCTCTAGCCTACAGTCTTTTTTAGAGATGTGTAAATAATACAGTCTAAATTTATTGTCTAGGTGCCTTTATATTTACCTGGCCTCTGTTTATCTCTCAAACACTATTTTAAGGCTTATTGGTCTATTTAGACTTTCACAAAATCTTTCTAGGTTTATGCACTTTGTTGCTCCTTTATTGGATAACTACCTAGTCAGAATTTGTGTATATTAGTTAGTACTGTTGTTTCATTCAGATATCAGTTTAAATGTCACATCTCAAGTAGAACTGTTGAATAAAGTGCAGGTGGCCATCTAAATATGAGCTTGAGCTTAAGTGCATGTGTGTGTGTATGAGAGAGAGAGAGAGACAGACAGACAGACATTTTATAGGCCAAATACACAAATGAAAAATGTGTTGACAATCTGAAATTTAAATTTACATAATGGCCTATATTTATTTTTGCTTCATCAATCAATCCCATTCTCAGAGGCCTTTTATGGATATGTGTTTCTCACACTATGTGTCACTTTTAAATACTTAAAAGTCTTACTGGTGGCTTTGTTAATTAGTTTATTTCCTGTAGGTTAAGGTTTTATTTTAGCTAGAACCTTTTTATCCAATCATGCCTCCTATAAACTATTTCACATACTGCTCTGTTTGACAACCAATCTCTTGTCTCCCTCTTCAGCAATAGTGGGATGGAAATATTTTCTTTGGGGAAGAGAAATCCATGGCATATTGTCTTTCCCAATAAAGAAAATGTTGGAGAGACTGGTGACAAAGCTTTTGCCATTATCATACTGTATGTGGACCTCAAAATAAATGGAATGCTTAATGAATTTGTGTGCCATCCTTGCACAGGGTCCATGCTACGCGTCTCTTTTTCATTCCAATTTTAGTACATGTGCAGCTAAAGCAAGCACACTTTGCTAGTTTATATATTTATTAAATCAGATTACAAGGCCTGTGAAAGCAGCAATATTTACTCTGTTGCCATTTTTAACAGAGTAGCCCTTTGTGACTCATATGTAGTGGATACTCACTACATATCTGACCAGTAAATTACTTAAATAAATACATTGTTTTGAAAAGTAATCCAGAGTTGAGCCCAGGGGCACAGTATCTTCTGTCTCTCATACTTGCAAGTTAATGATTTTATGCAAATTGTAAACTAATTTTTGAAGCATCACATATTTCCTCTCTAACTTAAAAAAAAAAGCAGTGGTAGTTTTCCTACTCTATGGAGTAGTTAAAATACCATTTTTGTAATATTTTCATATTTTCTAAAGAAAACATTTAAAGATCATTATTATGAAAAAATAATGAATATATAATAGTAAATATAAAATCCTATTGTGATATTTGATCATCAAAAGGATATAATTTGTACCTTAAAGTAATTCAAGACAAACAGTATAGCATTGCTAGGTGAAAGGAATTATAAAATATGGCTTTAAGAAAATGGAAACTATATCTCTTACTTTAACTTCTCTACAATCATCTCAACTAGAATCAACCCAAAGTTGTGTGGAACTGAATTTAATGTAGTGTACATTTTTCTGACTCTTCATTAATGATGGAGAGAAGAGTGTCACACTAAAATTTCAGTTCAGTAAGTAGAAAAACTAACTGATGTCAGTGTGTGAGCATCACAGATTTGCAGTGGAGAGCAAAGGTGCTATTGTAAAACCCTGTGGAGCTCAGAAAAGATGAGTCTATAGGAAAGATGTACAGTCACATATTCCCATATTCTCTGGGCTATTTTCCAACTAAACTTGTGGAACGAGACAGATGTGCCCTTTAATCTGCTCCCTCTTGCCTCTTTATATGGTTAGTTCCAAATGACATATTTTTCCTGGTGCTTGGATTGTCACTTTATGAATTCATGTCTAGTTTTGTGAAACGCAATGTGATGGTTTAATATTTATTGATCTTTCACAATATGCTATCAGTGATACAGAAAATATACAAAGCATGGTCCTCAATTTCTATTTGAAAGTAAAGCATCACATGTCCCTGCTACAAGCATATATTTCATACACATTCTACTATTTTTTTTTGTCAGTGAATAATTTTAAGTGGGATTTGTCTATGTAACAAATCAAAATCAGCATAAACACTTTGGGGAAATGAGTGATCAATATATCTAATGAAACCAATTTCTTAAGCAGAGGCAGTCAGTTTTTTTGATGGCTTGCTGCCAGCTTTTACTTTATATAACTTCTACTGTTCAGCATACATTTGATGATTCCCCCCCCCCAAATATTTTGCTTTCTTCAATATCTTTGACTATGAGACAATGTTCTTTTTAAGGAGTTTATTTCCAGTGTATGTGTGTTTGTGTGTGTGTGTGTGTGTGTGTGTGTGTGTGTGTTTTACAGAGAAATATGTCAGTGGCTTCTTAAATAATGTCATTAACTAATTGACACATACATGAACGAGTAGAAGATTAATTCACAGTAGGAAAAAAGAAGGAAAATGTCTCAGCACTGTGGCTAGTGTTCTCTGACATTAATTAATGCAATCCTTATTCTTTAAGGTATTAGTAACATATTTTTTACAGGAAATGTTTCTCAAAATTAAGTAAATTACCCCCAAAGTCTTACATTAAAAAATCACAGGGCCAAAAAAGCAAGACACTGGTCTTGCTGATTCCAAACTGAAAATTTTTAAAGAAAAATTAAAGGTCCCCTGGCATCTTGGGTTGAAAGTCATATTTGAATGAATAGTGCAGTGCTGTGGTTTGCAGGTAAGAAAGAAATTGGAGATAAATGGATTGTGCTTATACATTTTTCTAAAGGCCCTCACAGAAATAGAATAATTAAAATGATAATTAGGAGAAACATTTCAGCCAAAATGGTGGCATTAGACTAAAGTAGCTCAGAACGTAAGTGGCTCCAAATCACTTATAGGAAGCTACTCTCTGCAAGCTTACCAGTGAAGCAAAGGACAGTGAAGTGAAAATAAAGAAAGAGAACCCTGTATCATGACAGTAGTGTAGGTAACATGAAATTCTGGATACTGCTTTGGACCCTGGTCACACAAGGGCCTCTTTACTTCTGGCGCCATCACTAGCCTATCTAGACAACTAGCTCCCCAATATTGGAACAAACTAGCCTATCTAGACAACTGCTACCCAGTATTGGAACAACAGTAGAACCAAGAGAATTCCATAGACTCAGCTATTGTTCTTCCTTTGTGCAAATGGGTTCTTTATTCAGACGTAAAGCTGTATGTGACACTATGACTCTGAACAAGGCATTTCTTCAAGTCTATAGAGTATGGAACTATGAGGATGACTATTAATGGAATTTATTTTTTCAAAGTAAAATGCAACTGACTGATAAAACATTTAATTAAATGAATGCTCTGACAATACAGATGGAAGTATTTCAAATACTTTATCTTCTCGGATTTACAATAGAACCATAGCAAAAATCCATCAGTTTCATCTTCTTTAGTAAGTAGATGATATTTTGAAATGTTATTAATTATATCTATAGGTTAAAGCAACTGACACCTTAGGGGCAAATATTTATATGAAAGCAAAGGTGATACAAATAGAAACATTCATTAAACACAAACAAGGGTAAAAAGTACAAATACATGTTTTGCTTATAGTTTTCTAGTTAAAATTGTTTCCTAGCTCTGCTTTGTTAAAAAGTGTAGAGTGTAACAAACAAAAAACAATAAAGCACATAGAGTCAAGTTGTGATTTATAAATATTTTCCCACTAGAAGAACAATAACTCTTTGGAGAGCTAGTGGTTCTGGAGAAATAGATGATTCTGAAATGATAAATGCATAAATGCAATTAAGCACTATTACAGCATTTCCTGTGCAGCTCAACTTCAGGGTAACTGAGCTGATGAGTTAGAGTTCCTAAAAGAAGGGCTTCGCTAATAATTATAGAAATAGTAACCGAATTAGAAAAATCATTTGTAATCCCCAATGAGACAATTCATCACAACAAATACTTTAGTAGTTAGCAAAACTAGTTGGAGAAAAAGTGTGAAAATTAATGGATATATCAACTCTCCATGATAAATCAGAGTTCATTGATCAAGCTTAGCAAAATTTTATGTCAGATATTCAGACATATATACCAACTGACTTCCTTAGTATTATAAGAATTATTATTAGTGATTTATCAGTGGTTTACAAATATTATATTTCAGGGGGAAAGCTTCATTCCCAGTGTGTGTGTGTGTGTGTGTCTGTGTGTCTGTGTGCATATGTGTGCGTATGTGTGTAAATCACTATATTTACCACTAAAGTTCCTTTAGCCCCAAATGATTTTATTAGTCACAATATACACTAATATAACATATAATTGTAATGGAATACAATTTGGCATATATTTTATGTAGGAAGAGATTCATAAATAGACCCATATATGACATGTACCATTACAAACACTCATCTGACCTCTATTCAGCTTTAATAATTATAAGCATTTTAACAATCAATCTTTCATCTATCCTCTTTTAAATTTTTATCTTTCATTGTTAAAATATTAAAGAAAATCCTAGATAAAAATGAAAAAAATACACAAAGCTGTTAACATGGAGTATTTGTTCTTTATAAGGAAATACAATAACATCTCTAACTAGTACTCCCAGATTATAATAATGCTGGGAAATAGAAGTGCTTTCTAGAAATCATGCCAAAGTTGAAATCATCCAACGTTATTTAAAAAACTGCCTAACATGGGAGTCGGGCTGTAGCGCAGCAGGTTAAGCGCAGGTGGCGCAAAGCACAAGGACCGGCATAAGGATCCCGGTTCGAACCCCGGCTCCCCACCTGCAGGGGAGTTGCTTCACAGGCGGTGAAGCAGGTCTGCAGGTGTCTATCTTTCTCTCCTCCTCTCTGTCTTCCCCATCTCTCTCCATTTCTCTCTGTCCTATCCAACAGTGATGACAACAACAATAATAACTACAACAATAAAAAAAAACAAGGGCAACAAAAGGGAATAAATAAAATATTAAAAATAAAAAAAAACTGCCTAACACTTTCAGCCAGTCAATAGCATAAAATGTAGGAGATGGGGACCTGTTACAGAATAGAATAGAGAGGAAATACATTAGAGGAAGTCTTGCAGGTCCAAAGAGGACAAATAGCCAACAGGTAGAAAAAGGTGCTCATTTTCACTAATTCAGAGAAGGAACTGCAAGTCAAAGTCATGATGAGAGAGTATCTCACTACTCTTTGGATGATTATTATTAAAGACAAGAGACATCAAATAATTCTGGGAGGAATTTGGAAAAAAAAAGTCACCCATATGCAAAGCTGGTTGGAATGTAAATTGGGAAGCCATATGGAAAACAGTATGGAGGTGCCACAGAAATTAAAAATAGAACGACCATATGATCTAGCAATTTCACTTCTGGGCAAATATCCAAACCCAAACCATATTATATCAAAGGTATTTGTTTATTCCCATGTTCACTGTAGCATAATTTGCTATAGTCAAGGTGTTGTAGCAACTTAATTGTCCCCCAGTAAATGACTAGATCAAAAGAACATGAGTAGATAGATGTGTGTTTATTGTTTTGGGAGTTTAATACTGTCACATACATGGGCAAAATAAGTCTGTATCAACAACATGCTTTAGGAGAAATATCTATATCTGTTTTGTTTTCTACCTCTATAGGTAGATGTTTTTAATTATTTTACCTGAGATTACCACTGGTCATAGGACAAGAGTATGTGACACTTTGGTAGGTGACACATGACAGTAATATGTTACAGGTCATGTGACACTCTAAACCACATAGCCAATGTATCTTGAGTGCTTGCCTTTACCACTGGTCAACAGACCTAATTTCTAGCAATGGAGCCACTGTTTTATCTCACCACATCTTTCTCTAATTGCTGTCCTTCAAGTTGAATATCTACTATTCTCTGAAGTATTTCCTGATCAATACAGTTAATATCATTTTTCATTTTATTTAGCAGATTACAAATTAAGTAATTACCATTTAATTACACAAATGATTTCAGTACATTTGCATTACATCTAGTTTTATACCATCATAAAACCTATAAATTTAGTGTATAATTTTGTATTTCTCATTTTGTTAAAATGTTGTCAACCACACACTAGAGATTCCATACATTTATTTGATTCCCTTCTATTATCTATTCTTAAAATATAAGCAAATATTTACTATAGGAATAATTTTCAAGAAAGTATAATAAAAGTTACCAAATCCTAAAATTTTAAGTACCGTATAAGGTTTTGTTTGTTTGTTCGTTTGCTTTTACAATAAGAAGAGTTACATTATTTTCCCAGAAGTAGAGTAGATAAAACCCATAGTTAGAAAATCAAATAAATTTCTGTCTTGCCCTGCTAGTAGATGGAGAACTGACATCTGGACTAAATATTTGAATCAATTAGATGTTTAATTCTCATTGTTTTAATTTTTGCATTTGTATGGTTGAAAGAAAAATAATAAAAATAAAGAAATGATAATGGGAGCACATCCATGTTATGAAATCAATTGTTTTCTTACTTAAGAAAATACTTTACAGTTGGAAAAACTGCTAAACTAGATCATCAGAATTGAAGGATTTAAGTTCAATCCCTGGTGTCTCGTGAACTCTTTCGTGTGTTATAAATAAAGCACATCTCCTTTAAAATATATTTTTAAGAAAATGTTTATTTTATTTGTATACAAAATTGATTTATTTCTTTAGGTTTTTACTTATTAGTCTTTCCATTGCTAAAATCTAGTTGTGTTTTAGATTATTGACCCTGCTAGAACATTAGCTGCATGCCTGAGGCTTCAGAGAAAAATATGTTCCATCCCTGGGACCACAATAGACCAGAGTTAAACTGTGTTCTCTTTTTAAAAATTTTATTAGTGATTTAGTATTAATTTATAAAATTATGCAATGGTAGGGGTATTATTTCCCATCTTTTCCCACCCCTAAAATTCTGTGTTTCAATCCCCTCCAATGGAAACTGCAGTAGTTCTCCCAAGGTCACAGATCTTGGTTGACTATTATTCTATAACTGTTCATCTGTATTTGTATATTTTTTCCCTATGGCATCTCTTCCTTTCTACGTCATAGTAAATAAATCTAAATCTTAGTTGCTACATTATCTACAGACATTTTTCTAACTTAGTGTCTGTATTATTGCTGCACAATGGGGCTTTATGATTATGAACTCTATAATTTTAAATTAAAAATTGCATGTGTGGACCAGGTGGTGACACACCTGCTTAAGCACACATGTTACAATGTACAACGACCCAGGTTCCAGCCCCCAGTCTCCACCTGCAGGAGAAAGCTTTGCAAATGGTAAAGTAGTGCTGCAAGATGTCTGTCTCTCACCCTATCACCCACTTCCCTCTCAACTTCTGGCTTCTATAGCCAACAAATAATGATAATAAAACATAAATAAATTGTTCTTGCAGTCAAGCCTTAAGTGATAAGGCACACTCATGTTAAAATCCAGAACAGTGTGGGTAGTACCAGCAACTTCTCTATATTTAATGTGCCCATATGCTGTCTGTAATGTTATTACCCATTCCAAAGTGTCTCAGTGAGTAACCACTCCTTTGCTTCCTTACTAAGCAGGAAAATGAATATGTGTAGTAGAAAAATGAACTTACTTAAAAAGAAAACACATGCCCAGATATTCTTCTGGGATTGCCGAGTAATCAAAATATGAAACTGTGCTTCTACTGGCAGAGAAAGGCACCCAAACATTTGTTCGGTCTCTTATCAAACCTATTTTACCTTTGACAAAAAGACATGCTGTATAATACTGCTCTGCTACTACCTCCTTACTCACTTCAGAGAGGAAGTGCTGTCGTCACTCCTGCGGCTCCCTTTTGCTTTCTGTGCTCAGTATCCCAGTCCCTACATAGTGTGGGATTACTGCTTCTAAATGGAGACATTGATAACAGACCCAAAGGAAGGATGGCTCATCCCTGGGGAAAAGGTGATAACACCAGTCATGCCTTCCTTTTTTTTTTTTAGAGAAACTTCAGAAGCTTGGCTACAGTTTATTTTCACTCAAGATTCATCCATTATTTCCTGCACCTTCTCCATTGTTTGTTTCCCTTCTCTCCTTTTTTTCCCCCTGATATTTTGTTCCGGCAATTATGAAAAACATGCAATTTTTCCCTCACCTTTTGTAGTGCTTTGAACCAAAACCTAGAGCTGAAAAGAAAAGACATAATACGCCATTTAAAATCAGCTGTCACTAAATTTATAACATACAGCTATTGTAAGAGCCATGGAATAACAGAATGCCACTTATACAGAGCTGTGGTTATCACTATAATGATGCTTTTGAAAAGCCACCTAACAGTTTTTAATAATCTATCCTTCCCCCAACAGCTTATCTCATGGAGTCTTTGCTTTTCAGAGTTCTTTTTTTTTCATATAATATGGTATCAAGTTTAATCTTTATAATTTTGTAAGCAGTTTTTCTTTAAATACATTTACAAATAAAAATCTCCAGGTAGCCCCACCCCACCTCACCCCTCCAATCAAGCACTTTATTGTGCAGACTCAGGGTCACTCTTCTTGATCAACAACAACGTATCAAGCCCGGACACTTATGGGTCTCCTACAGATACATGGGTCTCCTGCATATACTATGGGTTCAGGCCCCTTGTATGACCCACATTAACAATGTCAAGAAAATAGCATCATAGTGATCATGTTTTAAATGTCTCTTTGTTGATAATTGTAGTGTATCTACAACCCATTTTATACAGTTAAGTATTTATTAAGATCTGAAAAAAAATCTTGTTAGGAAAGTAACGTTGTTTCGCCACTCCTTGGACAACTGTGTTTTGATATGCAATATGTATTCCACTTTTGTTTTCTGTATTATGATGATAGTTATAAATATCTGAAGATGTGGCTTGCTAGCTGTAAGTTAAATTCAGAATCAGTCATATATACGTATTCTTATTTCCATATACTTATCTCATTAGGAGACTTTTTTTTACTGATAATTTATAAACTAGCTATATATAATGAGATACAATAATTGAATTATGACACAAAGTTAATGGTTTATAGTTATACCATGTGCTTAAAAGAGTACAAATGCAGGGCCAGGTGGTGGCACACCTGGTTGAGCGCACATGTTACAATGCGCAAGGACTCAAGTTCGTGCCCCAGCCCCCACTTGCAGGGGAAAACTTCACAAGTGTTGAAGCAGGGCTGCAGGTGTCTCTCTCTGTCTCTCTTCTTCTCTATCACTCCCTTACTTCTCAATTTCTGGGTGTCTCTATTTAATAAATAAAGACAATAGAAATGTAAAAAATGAATACAAATGCAGTTTTCTGTTATACTAACGTAAGTAAAAAAAAAAAAAAATAGAAACCAGAGTAAACATTTCATGAGTTTAAATTCAGTTCCAAAAGACGTATTGAGTATGACTGTTTAACATTATCTTAGCAATGATAAATTTTCTGATCTTATTATAAATTAATATATATCTTAAATGCTTAACTACTTAGGTGATGGGTCTTTTATAATAAAATTTTCCATTCATTTGGAAATAGTTCCAAAAAAAAAAAACTTGCTAGCTAAATCACGACTGAAATTTCTGTCAATATGCCTTGAATTAGCAGTCATTTATAACAATTCTGTGATGTTTGTGGTACTCTCCTTAATTTTTACACAATAAAACTTAAATTCAACCAGAAAGATTCATTGGCAGAAAATCTCACACACTGGAAAGAAAAGGTCCAGGATTTAAACCAGGATCTATCTGGTTACAGAAGAAGTAAAGATTCCTTACCCACAGTTTCAGGAATACAAAACCTTTCTTTCCTCTAGGCCCTAGAATTTCCTTCACAATTAGAAATTCATTCTTCTTTATCTAGTTCTGGAAGCATTTAATGTGTTTACTTAGAAATTACAGCAAGAGCTTAGCTTCCTTTCCAGTCCATAGCACCTAACACAGTTTTGAACTAAGAACAGCCATGAAATAAACAATTGATGACTAAAGTAACTGCTCCCATTGTAATTTCAACACAGAAGGTGGTGGCACCCCTGATTATGTTTTAATGTTATCCTTTTAGGGAATTTTGGGTATAATATACTACTTTTTTTTTTTGTATACAGTTCAGATTTAAGTTTCTACATATCAAATTGCCAGCCAATCAACAAGTCTACACTGAACAGCTTCTGAGTGCATTATCTGAATCTTCCAACAGTAATTTCCATAAAAATGTTGATCCAAAAATAGATGTAAATTTACTAACTGGCTTAAACTTGCTTTCCCCAACAGATCAGCATTTTTCTATGTGTTTGCATAGGTGTGTATCTGAAGGAATCGCATCAGTTCTAAATCACGTCACCCCATTCTCTGCATGTCCTTCAGATTCGTCATTCTCATTGTGCTCCATGTTCAGCCCTATTAGTTTTTAGCTTAATGCTGTGCAGTTTGGCTTGCTGATAAAAGCCTCACTGTAGTGTTTTTAATACCTACAGCGCCTCTGTGATTTTGTACAAATTAATTGTTCTTTTGTAGCTATTTTAGCTTTTTACTACTTTGAAGCTGTTACTGAGGAGATAGACAAGGGGGTGGGGGATGATGGTTTATAGCAGACAGCTTAATTTACATAGGCAATGTGAAGTGGAATGATGAGGAAATTAAATCGAAAAAGAGGGGGAAAAAAAACACTGAACAATTGAAAATCATTTGTGTTTGACCTGAATGATCTAGCTTGGAAAACTAGCTAAGTGAAACACACTGTGCTATTTGCCTAAATTAATTTTAAATATATAGAATGGTAGTTTAATTCCATAGATTGAAGATACTAGAAAATTATACAAAGCCACAACACAGGAATATATTGATATATTCACGTACCAACACCATTTTTATCAGAGGTTACTCTCTCATTTTATGTTCTAGCTTCATTCTGGTGATTTGTCAACAAGGAAATCAGGAAGTATCTGTCCTTAAAAGTCTTATATTCATCAACTGTCAATACAAAAATAAATAGAAGTACAACAGTTATTAGAATATTAACTAACTTTGGTGACAAAGTAGGCTCTTGTTTGAAAAGGGAGCTCTTTAAGAGTTATTGTTTTATGAAAGGGGGGCCAGGAATGTTCTCTAATAAGGGAAAATTGAGAAAAATTCAAAATAACAGGTAGACAATATTTCAATGGCAGATACAGCAGTGTCTCAGATGGTCAAGCATGTGGAGAAGCCCTCCCCCACCCTTTTTTTAAGGAAATTTTTTTAAAGGAAATTTTTAAGGAAGGTCTTTTGAAAAGTCAGTCAGCAGTCCTGTCTGGTTTCCCACCTTGGAATTTATTGAGATGTAGAGAAAAATGTCACAAATCACTCAGCAAAAAAGGCACATAAAGGATATTTAGTATTCCCCTAAAGAATTTTCAGAAGAAGTAATTTAGACTGAAACTTAAGGGTTTGCCTTTGCTCATTTAAGCTAAGAAGAAGCTTAGCTTGTTCATGCACAAGCAATAATAACTACAAAATGACTACACTGGGCAAGATCAAAAAGAATTAAGAGAAAGTGAAATGAGAGATCTTTGAGTAGACCCCATATGCCATAGCACATGTATGAATACTTAAGAATCCAAATATATTATGAAGAATTAAGATTTGTCCAAATTAATTTGGATATTAAATAGAGAACCTGGATCTAACTTTAAATCCCATGTCCATATTCTAATATAAAATATTATTATTATTATTATTATTATTATTATTATACTTACTATGTACAGGTTTGTAGTATTTAGATTTTTTTCACTCTAGAACTGTTAAAATATGTGATCCCAATGATACTTATTTCTTTGACATATCACATTTGCCCACTAATTTAAATATTTTTAAATCATTAGTTAAACCATAAAGTAAAAGTTTAGCAAATCGGGCGGTAGTGCAGTGGTTAAGCACATGTGGCAAAGCGCAAGGACCAGTCTAAGGATCCCAGTTTAAGGCCCTGGCTCCCCACCTTCAGGCGAGTCGCTTCACAAGGTGTGAAGCAGGTCTGCAGGTGTCTATCTTTCTCTCCTCCTGTCTCCCTTCCTCTCTCCATTTCTCTTTGTCCTATCCAACAATGACAACACCAACAATAACAATAATAACTACAACAATAAAACAACAAGGGCAACAAAAGGGAATAAATAAATAAATAAATAATATTTTTAAAAAATTTGACCTGTGTTCAGTATCTATAATTTAAATACTGGTCAAAATACATGATTTGCAAAATTTAAGTCCTTTATTATTCCTCGTAATTTATTTGGTGGCAAACTTAATTATAATCAGGGCCACCATTTTTTCCCAAAATTCTTACCTATGTAGAGACAAGTTTATGCCAATACTTAAAGACAAAATAGAAAAATTGATGAATAAAAGAAACCTCCATTGTAATTTACCACCTAGCAACTGAAGAATCTTTGAACTCAATGATTAACTTAATGTCAAATAGCTAGTGTTCACATCCAAACAAAATATCAATTATGACATAAAATTTACCCCTACTCTACATTATGATGCCTGGATTCAAAATGTGAATTTTATTTCTATGAGTGCAAGAGTCTTATATTCTTTTCGGTATACCTATCAGTTTATACAAACTGTGATGCAGTTGGAGTTACTTAGATTGTTAAATGAATTAATATCTTGAACATCTGGTTTCAAATAAGAGTTTAGATGAAATAAATACTTTTAAAATACCAAAATATTACTTTTAACAATGTAATATTGCAAGCAGTTCTCATGAATGCAAGATTTCACTAGCCTGATCCAGGCTAGTTTTTCATTCATATGGAATGATAGAAAGATAGAGATAGATAGGGAGAGATATAGGTTGGGGGAATATAGAAAAATATTATTGAAATAGCACCTCATGTGAGCCATGTGCCATGTGCCATTACTTAATCCTAAAGTATACATATGACAAGTTGGAAGCTGTGCTAGGAACTATCTCTTCAACATTTTTTTTTTTGGGTTTGGGGGCTGGGCAGTGATGCACCCGGGAAAGTGCACACATTATCATGGATAAGTACCAAGTTCAATCTCCTGATTCCCCATGTGCTGGAAGAAAGCTTCAGGTGGTGAAGCAGTGCTGCAGGTGTCTTTGAATCACTCTCTTCCTCTTTATTCCCCTCTGTCTCAACTCTCCTCTCTCATCAAATTAAATACATAATTTAATAGTAATCTTTATTTTTTTAATTTATAAAAAATAGACATTGAAGACAACTTCTTCTTCTAGCATTTGCCCTTCTTCCAGCGTTTGCCCTTCTTCCGTAGCCAGTCAACAGCGTCAGGTTGAGCCTGATGTCAAGTTTCGAGACCTCCTTTGAATCTGGAGAGGTGGCAGTCGTTGACTATGTGGGTCATAGTCTGTCTGGAGCCGCAGGGGCAGTTCGGGTCGTCTCTGGCTCCCCAGCGATGGAACATAGCGGCACACTGGCCATGGCCTGTTCGATAGCGATTGAGGAGGGCCCGATCATAACGTGCTAGGTCAAAGCCGGGTTGATGCTTGCAGGGGTCTGTGATGAGGTGTTTGTTCTTGACCTCGGCTGACTGCCAACTCTGTTTCCAAGAGTCTGGAACAGAGAAGTTCAGTGTAGGCGTAGCAGACCAGATTGGGTGACGAGACGTCAAGCGTTGCGCAGGGTGGGCGAAGATATCCACGTATACTGAAGACAACGCATCCAATATATCATGAGCATCACCATGCATGTGGTCCTGAGTTTAAGCCTCAGCACTTGTCCATGTAAGACTATGGACTATATCAGGGAAATTCCATGATGTAATATTGAGGTGTTTCTCTTTTCATACATTCTGTCCTCTCTGTCTTTAAAAATATAAAGAAAGAAGAAAAGGAAATGGGAAAAATGTATCTGAGAGGCCTCTCAGAGGTAATATTATGCATGCTTGAGATCCTGAGTTTATTTTCTTGGGCTACTATAGCATAGCACATGATTCCCATGTCTGAGGTCCCCAATTCAATCCCACACTCTTCCTCCCTCCCTCCCTCCCCCTCCTTACTTCCTTCTCTCTCTCAGCTGTGCTCTCTCTCTCTCGATACAGATTTTTCTCATATCTAATACATAAACGTAGTTCAAATGGTACCTCCAGAAATGTGAAGTAAGAGCCCTTTTAGAATATACTCCTGATAAAATAGAGGGGGGGGAAATCACCTGAGAACTTAATAAAATACAACCAGATTTTTTAAATCAGTCACAGGTGAGTACAGACATTTGTGGCCAGTGGGTAGGAAAGGGTGAGGAAGGAATTCTCCTAGCTCAAAAAACTGTAGTTGGTGACAATTGGCTCCAAACTTGAAGTAAACCAGCAGAGCCTATTGCCTAGGGCATGGGAAGATCAAGAATAGCACTCTGGCTCTTCATCAGGGCTCATCTCTCCAAGACCACTGGCTATCAATCAAATGATTGGAAAAATCTAGATTTTGCTACTGAACAATATGAGAGAGAATTTGGGGACTACCCACCAAAAAAAAAAGTTTTTGGTCGTGTAACCAAAAACATTTTTCCTTTCTGAGTCACCATTTTCTCTATTCTCTTATTTCTTTCATATCTTAAATGTATTTTTTAATATTTATTTATTTCCCTTTTGTTGCCCTTGTTGCTTTATTGTTGTAGTTATTATTGTTGTTGTTATTGATGTCATCATTAGATAGGACAGAGAGAAATGGAGAGAGGAGGGGAAGACAGAGTGGGGGAGAGAAAGATAGATATCTGTAGACCGGCTTCAACGCCTGTGAAGCGACTCCCCTACAGGTAGGGAGCTGGGGCTCAAACCAGTATCCTTACTCCAGTCCTTGAGCTTTGTACCACATGCATCTCTTACCATCCTTATATTTTGTTTCTTATATCTGTCTTCTCTCTTACTCACAAGTGAGAATTTAAGTGAAAAATCTACATATAATGAAAAAGCCCTCAAGGCCTATAGGGAAGGCAGGTAAATCACAGCCAAATTCCCTGAAGCATGACAAGGGAATAAAGCGACCTGTTCCACCCAGGATTAAGGTGAAGCAAAAACAAATAAACAAAGAAAAACTGTTAAAATTTATAGCTGAGAACTCACTTTTTAAAATTTCTTTATTGGGGGATGAATGGTTTGCAGTCCACAATAAAATACAATAGTTTGTATGTGCATAACATTTACATCCTTCACGTGTACCTCCTCTGCCATCATGTTCTGGGAACTCTTAAGTAACTTAGACACAAATCATTCCAGGCAAATGTGATTAGTAGATTGAAAATAGGTGATGGGAACCTTTACAAGACTCAAGAAACCATGTTTAGCATATGAGGTCACCATCTTGCTGTTCTAGTTATTTTTTTTGTAATTTTTTATTTATTTATCTTCCCTTTTGTTGCCCTTGTTGCTATTCTAGTTCTTGTTCATCTACTTCTCTCCTCAGTTTGAACACAAGAGAGCCTACCTCTCATTTTTCAAAGACAGTGGTGTCACCATTAGATTAACAGTTATACCCAATTCTGAGACACACCAATGGTGAATGACTTCCAGAATTCAGGAACCAAAGACCAGAGACTCCTTCACACAATTCTTAGACAGCAGCCCCCAGGACACAAATTTTAAAAATTACCAAATACAATGATCAAAACAAATAAAATAGCAGAAGTGAACCAGGACAGAAGCTCAGAAAAAAAAAAGTCCAACCAATCAGAAGCAAAAAGGAATGAGAAAAACATTTAAACACTAATTAAGGCAATAATCATAGGACTGTGGAAAGTTTTTAAGGGAATTCTTTTCAGAAATGAGGAAACAACAAATGAGACTCTGAAATAAAATACAAACTACCTTGAGATAATTAGGACACTAAAAGGTGAAATAGCCAAATTAAGAATCCAATTAGCCTAACAGGCTAACACAGTAACTGAACAGGGTGAAAAAATATATTTGAACTAAAGAAAACAGATGAAAGAAGTAAGAGCAGAAACTCCGAGGCAGAAATAGCAAAGTAGAGGATGAACTAGAGAAAACTAAGAAAGAAGAGAACTAATAAAGAGATTGAAACACTGAAAATAACAACAGAGACATATGGGATGACCTTAAAAGAAGAAATAAAAACATTATTAGCCTAACAGAGGAAGAAAGAGAGGGGAAAAAAAGGAAGAAAGCATACTAAAGGAGATAACAGAAGAAAACTTTCCAGGTATAAAGAAAGGATATAAAGACCCAGAGAGTCACCTCAACAAAACCAATGAATATTAGTTATTGAAATGGATACATTAGACTAGTAGGTAGATTGGTAATGATTGCCTTTATTTCACCTTTGGTGTTGGTATGCATGAGACCCCTTCTGTTTCATTTGGTTTAAATCCCCCCTGCTTAACACTATTCTATTTACATAACCACTTCATTCTATTTACATAACCACTGTTAACAAGTTCCACCCTCCCTCCAGGGCATTTGTGGTTCAGTGATAGGATTCTCGCCTAATCTGCCCCCTCCTTGTCACACTCTGATTTTCGCCAGTCACTTTTCTCTCCACCCTCTTATGTCACATCCTGTTTCCACCCTACTTGGGAAGTATATATAAAGACAGCATTGTGAGTTTTAGAGTACTTTACCTTGAGTTTAGCTTAGCTCGTCTTAGATTGTGCTGCGTCCTGCATGAATAAAGAGATACTGCCTACAGCTCAACTATGAGTCCCTGATCGTCTGTTACCTGCCCGTGAAGCTAGCCCAGCGAAAACAACACTTTGGCTCGCTGAAAAGCACATATTTTAGAATGGCATATATTTTATTCACATACAAATAAAAGGTGATTCTTTTCTCTGAAATAATATCCTATCAAGATTATTTTTTTATTGTGTGTTGTGTGTGTGCTTATCCATTTTTCAATGTTCTTATCAATATGCTTAACTTATCAGTTAAGGGAACAACCACAGCAGTATATTTTTAATGATCATCTTAAACAGAATAAAATTAAAATGTCAACACATTCCAATCAGACCATAAGAAGCTTAGGAATCAAACACTAATTTAATAAGTTCATCTTTCTTTCTTCCTTCCTTCCTTCCTTCCTTTCTTTCTTTCTTTCTTTCTTTCTTTCTTTCTTTCTTTCTTTCTTTCTTTTTTTCTTTTGAGAAATACATCAGGATAGAGAGAAAGAACCAGACATTACTCTGGCATATGTGAGGCTGGGGACTGAACTCGGGACCTCATGTTTACAGGTCCAGTGCTTTACCCACTGTGCCACATCCCAGACCACGTAAATTCATTTTTCTATTGCACTACTTTCAATACAAAGTTTTGATGTTACTATGTCATTGCTCCGAGGTCAAATTTAAAGAGGATTTTGAAAAAAATAACTATAAGAAACACCTTGAATTTAGTGTAATGGATATTAACTTTGAATCCCCCTTAGTCAAGATTAAAACTGGTCTCTCATTTAAACACGTTCAAAGGAAAATATAAAAGTTTTATTCAAAAATCTATGGAATTTTATTTTTAAAAAATACAGAAGAGTTTGATATGAATGGGAAAATAATAACTTGTTTTTAAATGTTTTGATGCTTCTTACATAGCTTCAATACTGACTTGTTTCCTTTAAGTTTTATGATGAAATAATTTGAAAATAAATGTTCTTTTCATAAATATTAAGTAACCTTAAAGCGATTTACTCTCATGTTTCATGCTTTTGTAGAATTTCTGCATATCAGTTGCACAGAGAATATTATCTGACGAACTATAAACTAGTATGAGATAAATATTACTTAAATCAGTAGGAAATAAATAACACTTTAAAGCAGCATTAACATGATGTTTCATAGTTTATTTGTGTCAGGCTATGAAGAATGTAGCAATGTCTTAAATATGCATTTGTTAGAGCAGTTAAATAAAAGTAACTTATGTGCCTGTTTGAAAGTTAGATGGGGAATAACAGAAGAAAATGATATTAGAATGCAATACACCCTGTGGATACTGCCATACAGTAGGAATAGGAAAACTGATCTGTTAGCCAAATCTAAACCTCTCTTTATTTTGATAAAATAAAGCTTATTGGAATACAGCCATACCAGTTCACTCTGGTGTTTGTCTGTTGCTGCTTTCCCATCCTAATAGTCAACTTGGGTAGTTAAGACACACATCATATAGGTCACTCACACAGGGACACACATGGACACACACGGACACACACACACACACACACACACACACATATATATATATTTACTATCTGGTTCTTTCCAGAATAACTTGCAAAGCATATGGTAATACCTTGTATAAAGGGAACTAAGATTGCCCCTTTTTTTAACTTTAACTGCCTATTTAAAAATGTAGCACATGCATTCTTAGCAAGACATATCCATTCCTCCCCTCTATCAATGCTATTATGAAATTCTATTCCTACAGGGATCTAAGTAGCTTACCTAATCACTCTTATTCAGGCCTTCCTTAAAGATCATATTTAACTTTCATCTAGACACATATACTGTTAATTTTTACTATCTTAAGTAGCTTTCTTTTCTTTCTTTTTTTCAGATAGAGACAGAAAGAGATGGAGGGGAGGGCTAGTTGAGTGCACACATTATTGTGCTCAAGGTGGCAGGATAAAGCAGAGATTCAACTTCATCCTATCTCTTAGTGACTGGTATCATTTGTGACACAGTTGAATAATAATTACTCATGTTTTCTTATCTGAGATGTTGAATTTGTGTCAGTTAATGTCATAGCCTAACATTTACAACTTGAAATGATCTGCATTTATTATTTCATTATGTTCTCTTCTGAGGAGAACATAGATCATAAGAATAGGACTTGTTTCTCCATCCCTGTGACAATATGACTTGCATCCATTTCATACAATAGGTTCTCCACAGATGAATTTAGTTTGTCTGGAATCATTTAATGAATACATAAAGGACATTGAGTACAAGAATCACTCTGAAGATTTGCTTCAAATACAAAAAGGATAATGCTTGGATTTTCCTGGACTATTTTAAAGGCATTCTTCACATCTAATTAATGTTGTAGTAAACATGTACTCTTGATGATAGTGAAAGTAATCATAATAATAGTAACTTTGAACATTATAGAGTAGTTACAAGGCATCAGTTACAGCAGGTCCTGGAATAGATGATTTAATTGTATATTGGCTTATTATGATGTCGATAAAAAACAATTCATAATCAAGAATGTTATTCAAGGACCTGTTCTCATTGGGTAGTATTTCATTTGGATGATAATATATATATATATATATATATATATATATATATATATATATATATATATATATATATGTATCAGTGATAGTGAGGACTTACTACACTTTATAAATTGTTCCATATAATATCTCATTTACTATTCACATTAAGCTTGCAACTTACATCAATCTAATAATTTCCCATTTTACAGATGAGTAAACTGAACTATAGAGTGACCAAGTAATTTTAAAGTCACTTAGCTAGTAAGTGATCAAACCAGAATTTAAATTCAGAGTCTATCTCCACTGTCTGTCAACTAATGTACTTTAATGATGATAATTTATTAAGGAAGGTAAGAAAAGAAAAGATTCAAAAAAGTAAACAAAAGATGGAACATAAGGATGATATGATGGTATAAATAATTAAATGTTCATTTCTAGAAATGTACTGATTTCATCAACCCCATCTCATACATAAGAAAGCTCAGAATTCCTCTGATCAGAATCCAAAATTTCACTAAAGATTTGATTCTTCCTTTGCAGGTGTTACTGAGCATTTAACCATTTGATCTAGGCATCTGTTTTTACTTTGAAGAACCAAATTCCCTTTGTAGCAAGAATATATTGTTTGGTTTAGACCTCTAAAAATGTGAGAACTCCAAACTATCTTGTATTTTTCTGTGTAACAAATATACTTTGAGCACAGTGACATAGAGTATTCTTCATTTTCTGAATGAGAAAAGAGATTTTTTTACTGAAACAGTTCTGAAACAAAAGGAAATGTTAATATTTTAAGAGTATAAAACCCAAATTTGTCACATTTATCCAACTATCCAACTGGTAACAACATTTCCATACATCAGGAGACAATTGGACTCAAGATTAGTCTGAATTCTCTCTAGTATTTTAAAAGGAAGTGGTATCTAATTTGTGAGTTTTTGAGCACACACACAATAGAGGATACAGAATATTGTGAATGTGAAATAGAAGTGAAGGGGCTAGGGGCATGCATTTACAGAGCTATGAGCCATTACTCAAGCACTCATATGACATAGCATCTATTTACTGAAACTATGCTCTACAAGAATTTCTATTGTCCTCATAGTCCATGTAAGGATAAAGTAAACAACTGATTTGAGGTTCCATAGGGGTCTGTTTGAAGGCAAACACTGGACTTACGCTGCCTTCAAATGATCAATTAAAAATGGATCTGGGTCCAAGAGTTAGCTTACTGTTAAGGCACATGACTTGCCAGCAGTGTGATTAAGGTTTAAGCCCAGAACAACCTAGGAAGTACTATCAAAGCAGAGGAAGCTTCCACAATACCTTAGTCTCTGTCTCCCTCTCCCCCTCTCCCTTCCCTACCCTCTTTCTCTGTGAATTTATTATTATAGTTAAGAATCTGACCCAAATGGATTATATTATAGATTTATCAAGCATCTCTTGAGTGTCTCTGAATAATAATCTATACTCAAACATTTACTTTCCTTTTTATATATGGAATAATAACTTTAAAATATCCACTTAAACTACTTTAGGCTCAGGAAGATCCACATTCCTGAGCACACAAAACTCTTAGCTTCAATCCCTGGTGACACATATATTACAATTAAGTAGTATTCTGGTCTCTGTTTTTCTCTCCTGTGAAAATATATATATATATATTTTAATTCATAAGGAGGCTCTTGCCACAAAGCAAACATTAACTAGAGTTAACTATTGATGCTATTTAGTTTCAATTCACAAATTTCAAAAGTTCATTTAACCTGACCTATCTACTTTATTTCTTTTTATAAATATTGGTTTATTTGATAGAGACAAAGAGAAATTGAGAAGAGAGGGGGAAGAGACAGAGAGACACCTGCAGCCCTACGTCACTACTCATGAAATATTCCCCCTGCAGTTGGGGATCAGGGGCTTGAACTCTAGTCCTTGAGCACAGTAATGTGTGCACTTAACCAAGAGTGCCACCACCTAGCCTCCCACCATATCACTTTAAAGGTTTACTCCGCCCAGTAATATGTCCAACCATCTAACACTGCTTGTAGACAGATGCTTCTGCTCTTTGTGCCGATGACCATGAACAAGTGACGCAGTGCATGTGAACTATGCCATCATTCTGTTTCACTGGGACTTGTCTCAAGTGGCCTCCCCCAGGGCTCTGTTCTGGCTCCTACGCTATTTAATACTTACATCAATGACCTCCCAGAAACTTCTTCAAGGAAGTTCATCTACGCCGATGACATCTGCTGTGCAACTCAGGCATCCAAGTTCGACATTCTCGAGGAAACACTCACGAAAGACATGTCTCTGATATCTGATTACTGTAAAAAATGGCGACTAATCCCTAGCACTGCAAAAACGGTATCATCTGTTTTCCATCTACACCATGCCTCGGCCTCGCGTGAGCTTAATGTGCAGCTTGGCGATACGAGAATCCGGCATGAAGCCCAGCCAGTCTATCTTGGCGTTACTCTCCATCGCACTCTGTCATTTCACGAACATCTCATAAAAACTGCAGCAAAGGTGGGCGCGAGGAATCACATCATTGCAAGACTGGCCAGCTCCTCATGGGGCGCGAGTGCTTCCACACTGAGATCATCATCTCTGGCATTATGCTATTCCACTGCAGAATACTGTGCCCCAGGATGGTTCTGTAGCCCCCATGTCCACTTGGTCGATTCCAAATTATACTCCTCCATGAGGATCATTTCTGGAACCATCCATTCCACCCCGGTTCCATGGCTGCCAGTTCTTAGCAACATCGCCCCGCCAGATATTCGTCGGGATGCGGCATCATCTAAGTTCATTTCCCACGTCTACGCTCGACCGGACCTGCCAATATACGCGGAGATCTTCGCCCACCCTGTCCAATGCTTGACGTCTCGTCACCCAATCTGGTCCCCTACGCCTACACTGAACTTCTCTGTTCCAGTCTCTTGGAAACAGAGTTGGCAGTCAGCTGAGGTCAAGAACAAACACCTCATCACAGACCCCTGCAAGCATCAACCCGGCTTTGACCTAGCACGTTATGATCGGGCCCTCCTCAATCGCTATTGAACAGGCCATGGCCGGTGCACCGCTATGTTCCATCGCTGGGGAGCCAGAGACGACCCGAACTGCCCCTGCGGCTCCAGACAGACTATGACCCACATAGTCAACGACTGCCACCTCTCCAGATTCAAAGGAGGTCTCGAAACTTTACATCAGGCTCAACCTGACGCTGTTGACTGGCTACGGAAGAAGGGCAAACACTAGAAGAAGAAGAAACTGGGACTTGAGGGCTCTTCTCTTGTTTTGACTGAGTCAGCTGCAACTGACTGTGTAGCCTTTGATACCAATATCGATCCACTTTTTCACTTGTTTGTTTGTTTCAGCCCAGCATATATCCTGGATTATCACATTGTATAGAAAAGCATAATATAATCCACCTTAGTTCAGAATATTTTTATCCTCTTTCCAGTTCACTACCTTGGTACTTAGTCCAGTTTCTACAACAGGTAGTGCAAGCCTCTGAAAATATTTTCAAATATTAAAAAGTTGTTTTAAAAGACCATTCACTGTGCTGAATATGGGCCCCAGAACAAATTGATGGGGTATATCGTTAATAATATTCATATTATTTTCCCATATTTGAGAGCTACTCTTTTCCCTGATCCAGCTTTAACTATGACAACATCTCCCCAGATAATAACTTCAGTCCACCTCCATATTAGATGTCAAGTTCAGGCAAAAACTAGTAAAGTTGTGGGCCTGTTAGACCTAAAATAGACCTACCAGCTTTTTCCAAAAAAGACCCCAAATCTTCATCTGCAATATTCTTGCCTAGGTTCATGATTAGTCAACAATTTGTTCTGCTTTCTATTTTAACTCTTTTTCAGCCACCAAGTTCCAGATGCTACCATGACGCCAACCAGACTTCCTTGGGCAGATTATACCACCAATGTGTCCTAGAGCCCTGCTTCCAGATTCCTGCCCAACTAGGGAAAAAGAAAGCCAGGCTGGGAGTATGGATCAACCTGCCAATGCCCATGTTCAGCAGGGAAGCAATTACAGAAGCCAGACCTTCCACTTTCTGCACTCCATAATGATCTCGGGTCCATACTCTCAGAGTAATAAAGAATAGGAAAGCTATCAGGGAAGGGTTAGATACGGAGTTCTGGTGGTGGAAATTGTACCCCTCTTTTCCTATGGTCTTGTCAATATTTCCGTTTTATAAATTAAAAAAAGAAAAAGAACTGAGATGAAGTTGAATCATGAGTACATTGGCAAAGCAATGCTATCTAATAAAGTCAGCACCAAAAAAAGGACCATTCAAGTTGTGGAGTCACATATATATAAACCAGTAAGAGGAGTGTGGTTGTGACTGAAATAGAAGTGGTAGAGTCGAGCCTTGGCTGCCCTGTGCCCCTACTCACTCCTGAGCTGAGGCACCTCAGTTGCCCGAGACAGATACAGTTTAAAAGACTCTGTTTCGTCCCACTCTTTTCTTTCCCTCTGGACTTCTGTTGCCTGTTTTACCAAGTTTCTTCCTTCTTTTTTTTTTTGTCAGAATCCAAAAACAAAAGAAAAATTATTACCATCTTCTTGTCAATTTCAAACAAACTAGAATCTGTTCACGAGTGGTGAAGCAGGACTGCAAGTGTGTCTCTCCCTCTCTATCTTCCCTTCTCAATTTCTCTCTGTCTCTATCCAATAAATAAAATTTAAAAAAAGAATTAGAAAAAAAATAAAATAAATAAAACACCAGCACAAATATTGAAAGAGAGGAAAGGTGTAGGGAATTTTCTGGGAAATGTATAGTTATAACTAAATATAGAATTCTAAAGACAAAAAAAAAAATTCTGTCTGGAAAGTAGTGTGCTTTCCTGAATTAATCTGAAATAGTATCTTAATTTCACTCTGACTACATAAAAATATGGAAATTGTAAGTCTCTTATGCAGATGTAAATTTATTTTTCTTTTATTAAGTAAATGCTATTTACAAGGCTATGCAGTCTCAAGGAAACAATTTCCTATCTCCCCCCCCCCAATTTAAAAATTGATCATCTACATAGATGAAGACAATAAATTCTACTTAGCTTGGAACTGATGAAAACAGCTTATTATTGTTAGTAATCCATCAAATGCAATTACCTAAATTATCCATTAATCTAAGATATTAACTCACCTAGCACTCTGCAAAGTGCCATCTCCCTCCTCTGCATTCTGGTATGCCTCCATTTCCTCTTCAGTCTTTTAACTTTTCCCCCTGGCAGGTCTACTCACAGAGGCCAAGAGATTATGTCTGACTCATCCTTTCTTTTTTTTTTAATATTTATTTTATTTATTTATTCCCTTTTGTTGCCCTTGTTGTAGTTATTATTATTGTTGTCGTTGTTGGATAGGACAGAGAGAAATGGAGAGAGGAGGGTAAGACAGAGAGGAGGAGAGAAAGATAGACACCTGCAGACCTGCTTCACCGCCTGTGAAGCGACTCCCCTGCAGGTGGGGAGCCGGGGTTTGAACCGGGATCCTTATGCCGGTCCTTGTGCTTTGAGCCACCTGCACTTAACCAGCTGCGCTACAGCCCGACTCCCTGACTCATCCTTTCTTTTCACAAATTTTGCTTCTTAAATCTCACATATGTGTCATATCAACTGGTGCTTATCTTTTTGGTTTCTTTCATTTAATTGTGATGGGGAAAGTTCTTTGAAAATTAAGTGTAGCTCTTTAATTCCAAGTTCATCAAAATAATTCAACTATTTAAAATACTTCAAAAAGTCAAGGAAGAAAGCCAGTATCTTAAGGTGAAAAAATATGTCAAATAGGTAGATGATACGGTGTGCCAATACTTATTTTTGAGAGATGTAAAAATACTGTAATAACAATCTTGTAAGTCAACATTTCATCAGTAAAGTGATTTTTTTCAAAAAGAATGTGGCAGTTTCCCAATATTAGGACATTATGTTTTCAGACAATATATGATTCTGTTTGTCAAATGACATGTGTTCCCCTTTTTTTCTTTAGCTGATAAGGAGAGAGAGAAAGTGAGAGGGAAGGGGAAGAAAAGGAGAAAGAGACGCCTGCTGCATGGCTTCACAGCTCCTGCAAGTGGGGAGCAAATGCTTGAACCAAGGTCTTTGAACATGTGAGCTGTGCACTTTATTGGGTGTACTAGCAAACCGTTCTTGTATTTTCTTATTTTAACTGGCACACGGCTCAACTTTGCTTATAATGGTGCGGGGGATTCAATTTGAAACTCTGGAGTCTCAGGCATGAAAGGATTTTATTTTTGCAAAATAATTATGCTATCTCCTCAGTCTAAGCCTGTTGTTCTTTGTTCTTTTTTTAAGAAGCTACTTTCTAATTTGTGATTAATTGTGGCTCACAAATTTGCAAGATTACATCACACCCATCCCCGATGTTTTTTCCCCATCATACCAAGAACCATCATAATTCTCACAAAATCTTACACTTTACTTTTGTTTTTTTCATGTTCATATATTTCAGTTCTCTAGGTTCTATATATTAGTGATAATGATGTAGTTGTCTCTTTACCTCTTTATTTATTTTGCTAAGCATAATCATTATAACTAGCAACCTTTTACATTGCTCAATCCTTTACTTTCTATTGTTTCATTTCCTTAAAAAATACTTGACACTATGATTTGATATGATATGATGTCATGTGATGTAATATGAGAGGAATGCAAGCCTTAGAGGAGGTGTAGATGGGACCAGAAGAACTGCAAACACAAAAGCTACTTAGAACAACAAAGGTTGTTCTACCAGAGAGTTGTGATTTCACTTTTTGTTTCTCTTAGCATGAACTTGGAAAACACTGAGTAGGTAGGTGGTATATTTTCTCAGTCATTGTTTCAGTTTTCTTTCTTAAAGAGTGGATAAATGCCTTTATGTTGTCACAATAATGATTATTTTAAGACAATTTTGTGTTGATTTTCAAATTAAGTAGGCTGTAGTGGATGGACTCTTAGCAGTCATCTCTCAGTGAATTTCAGTATAAAGGTAGCAGTAAGAAAAATTTTTTTTAAAACCTTTTTTTTATAATGTTTTTTTAAATTTATTTATTTATTCCCTTTTGTTGCCCTTGTTGTTTTATTGTTGTAGTTATTATTGTTGTTGTCATCGTCGTTGGATAGGACAGAGAGAAATGGAGAGAGGAGGGGAAGACAGAGAGGAAGAGAGAAAGATAGACACCTGCAGACCTGCTTCACCGCCTGTGAAGCGACTCCCCTGCAGGTGGGGAACCGGGGTTCGAACCGGGCAGTAAGAAAATTTATACCGCCAACTTAAATATGCCCTTTATATATTCTTAAACTATTAAACATCACATGCATGTTTAGTGACAACTACAATGTGATAATTTTAACTGAGAAAATCAGTTAAACTAGAAAATTTTCAGACATACTTCTGTCCCCCTTACTTTAAAACTCTGTATTTAAGTAGCTTTTCAGTAACTACATAAGTGTTTTTCTTTGCATCTTTTATCTGAGATCATTGATGAAAAATACCTCTACATCTAATCTATCAGTATCAATTATAGCTCCAGTGTAAATAAAACTGTGCATGGATGATAAACAATAAGAATAAAATATTTTTTGTTTTGTTTTTCTCTCTTTATTAAATGGAAAGGAAACTATGTCTCAGGGCAGACACATGTGAATGGTAGTCAGAAAACTTTTAGATCACTGGACAGGATGTGTGTTACAGCTCCTATAGCACAATGAGAGGAAATGCTATTTTCATACAATACAATTTCTTTTTTATGTTTTTGCCTCCAGGGTTATTGGTGCCTGCACTATGGATTCATTGCCCCTGGAGTCTATGTTTTCCCTTTTGTTGCACTTGTTGTTTATGGTTGTTGCTGTTACCATTGTTGTTGGCATTACTGTTGGATAGGACAGAGAGAAATGAAGAGAAGAGGGGAAGACAAAGAGGGAGAGAGAAAGAGAGACACCTGCAGACCTGTTTCACTGCCAGTGAAGCGACGCACCCCCCCAACAAACAGGTAGAGAGCCCCAGGTTCGAACCAGGATTTTCCTTGCACTTGGCGCCACCAGCGTTTAACCCACTGTGCTACCACCTGACCCCATAATACAGTTTCTGACACAGCAATTCATTTGTCTAGAGTTCTTCTAGTCAGGGGAAATTTATCTATCTATCTATCTATCTATCTATCTATCTATCTATCAATTCATTTGTCTAGAGTTCTTCTAGTCAGGGGAAATTATCTATCTATCTATCTATCATCTATCATCTATCTATTTATTACATTCTATTTTGTATGATGATTACAAGTATAGTCTTTCAAAGCACACTTCTTGGGTTCAAATGCCAATCAACAACTTACTACCATTATAATCTTGAACAAGTTGATTAAGCAATTTGAACCTCAGCCTTGTTCACTATGAAATATGAAAATACTCATTATTTCATAGTGTGCTTATAAAAAGTAAATATTTCCATATGATGTGCTCAGAAGAGTATCTGGCTTATATTACTCAACAGATACCAGCTATTGATCTTGGTCAGTAGGTATATTCATTATCATGCTTCTATGACTTCACAATGAGGTACAGTGCCTGAAAAGTCAAAGAGAGTAATTACTGAACAAGGAAGTGTTGGACTTAGCTTTATCTTTTAAAATCACAATTTAACTTTGAAGATGAAGGGGTGAATGTACTGACTTAATCTATAATATTGTTTTCTTTCTTTCTCTCTTTCTTTCTTTCCTTCTCTCTCTCTCTCTCTTTCTTTCTTTCCTAAATAGGTTATTAGGTAAAGACAGAGAGAATTTGAGAAGAGATAGGGAGAGCAAGAGAGAGATCTGTGTCACTGCATCAGCACTTGCAAAGCTTTCCCCTTGCAGGTGGGGACCAGGGGCTTGAACCTGGGTCCATGTGCCTTGTAGCATGTGTGCTCAACCAGGTACACCACCACTCAGCTCCTAATATTGTTTTCTTTAAACTGAATTTATACTCTGAATATGAGAAATGATGAAAGATCATTTGCTAAACTATGATTTCAATGTGGTGCAGTTTCTTGGATGGTTTCAGATATCACAATAAGCTTCTTCCCATAGCCAGTGCCTACATAAAAAATTAACTTTCCAAGGAGAGCAAAGAAAATGGCTACCATCTCGCAGCTCTGAGACTGCAGTTCTCTGTGAAATGACAACAACAGAAACAACAACCAAGCAAAGTAAATGAAGCAACAAACGCAGAAATAATATTTGAGACATAGCAAATCCAAAGACAGAGGAAGAGAAATACAAGGGATCACTGGAAAGGAGACAAAGAACAAGATCCTCGTGTGGATTCTCCAGACCCCAGTTCCCAGCACTGCCATCTACACTGTATTTTACTGTTGACTGTAAACCATTAATCTTAATAAAGAAAAAAGTAAATAAAAATGTCTTCTGTGAACACTCACTGACATGTATAACTGGATAGTGTCTTTGTCTATAAGCTCTCTTGATCAAATTTTCCTCTCATCACTTCAAACATCAGTCCAAATAATACAGGTATTTCTGCCTTTACAATTTATATAGAAACATAATTCATGAGCATTTTTAAATGTGTATGAGAATGATGAGATAATTTCTGAGAGATTGAAGGCATGCATTTCTGTCTTGTGTGTATGTATGAGAGAAACACATGGATAGGGGAACACAGAGAGAGAGAGAGAGAAAGAGAGAGATTCTGATATGCTATGAGACCATCCTGCCTAACTATCCATACCTACAGAGTTGATAGATCTCCTCTCAGCACAATACAAAAAAAATGATAAAGTATAGAAGTGGTTTTGATTTTTGAATAATTCTATTAGAAAGCAATTATTTCTGATATAAATTTTTCCTTCTGAAATGTCTTAAAGCATTTAAGCTTTGTATTTTGAAAGAATCTGGAAGTTTAGTTAGTTTGTTTGTTTTACTATGGCAACTCTTAAAATATTTAAGGATCGCTCTTATGTATCTGTGCACCCACCATGGTTATATATCTGTGTGTCTAAATTAAGCCATACATTCTACTCAGAATACTTTAGTGTCATGGCACCTTAAATCTTTATTATCCCAGATACTATTTCTAGAACAGTTCAACTAGAGTTAAATGTTTTAAAGTAGAATCACCAATACTACTGTGCAATTGCAAAAGTATATTATTATATCTTTACATCTGACATAATGCTCACCAGACACCTTTCATATGTAAAATAGGTATCTTACTAATATCCTCTTTAAATGGTTCCTCCCCTTATTTAGGATTAATGGCATTATCAAGGGCATAATTAATAGTAACTCTGAATCACCTTATTGTCACAGATGTTCCTTTCTCTCAAAATGGATGGAACTGGAGGTCATTATTGCTTAGTGAAAATGCTGACTAAATAAAGTAGCGAGAGAAAACTACCAGGTGATCTCACTTATATGTGGAGTATAGATTGATTATCTTGCAAAAACTGTGACTGAACTATCTCTTGGATTTTGTCAAAAGTATGGTGGTTATGAGGTGGGGACAAAACTACAAGTTTATTAGTAGATTCAGTGTGAAATTATACTCCCTGAAATAATGTAGCTTTTTATACCATGAATAAACTATTAATAAATATAATATTAAAATAAAGTACAACAGTCAAAAGTAATAAATAGTTCAAATGTGGTCAATTTTTTAACTGTACTGTGTACCTATTTTAGCACTTATCCTTACACAAATTAAGACACAGTTTTTGATTTTTTTTTACAGCAGTCAGACTATTGATCCACATAGATCTTGCAGCTAATCTATGATTTACGTGATCCAATCACATTTTCTCTTAAATCATTGACATATCAACCCAATGTAAGTTTTTTCTGATTTTATGGTACTTAATATTTTTGTCTCTCTTCCATACTAGCCTGAGAGTTTCTCCAAGTGACAAACTAAATTTTATTTATTTTAATCAGAAAATTTAATAAGTTGATGAGCATTAAATGCCAAAGGAAATTTTAAAAGTCAAATGGTTTATATATTCTAAAATCAAGGTAATGTTAAATACATATATTATAGTAGACCAGGAATATTTATCTAGAGATTGAGATGCCAGAACACAGGATTTGCAAAGCTGAGGCACCTGGTTCAATTCTCAGCACTGTATTTACCAGATCAGAGGAGTTCTCTGGTCTCTTTCTATAAACAAACAAACAAACTGCTTCTTTGACAGTTATCTAAGATAGGTATTTAAGGAGCTTTGATCTTGATGGCATGACTACAATACCTCTGACTTTGCAATAAATCTTATTTGAGAGTTCATTTATTCTCCTGGCCACTATGAATAAGATATAAAATGATCCGCTGCTTGGATTTCCAGGCCAAGACTGACTCATTTCTTTCCCAACTTCTCTGAGAAGCAGCTCCAATTCTCACTCTTGTATTTGCTATTCATCTGCTGTCAAAGAAATGTGACTATTAATCCTACCACAATGCATGATGATAATAATAAAAAGGGCCTTCGACAATATTTTGCTAGAGAATGTCTTCCCTAGCAAAAATAGAATGCTGACTAGATACTGCTTTCTATGTAAAGTAGGTATACTAATAATACCCTTTTTAATTGTTTCCCTTTATGAGGCCTTAATATCATTACTAAGGGCACAATTAATAGTAACTATTACTAATCTTCTATTATCTCATGTTCATTTTCAAAATCCAAAACCTTCCTCCACAACTAAAGAGAAAAGGAATGTCTGTAGCATGCTTTGAATAATAGAGTCAGAAGATGGAAGATTGCTTTCAAATGTTGTTCCCTTCTCTACTAATAGTCATTGTGAAAATGTATGCATAAATGCATACTTAAATATTGTAGGAGAATTAGCACAATGACAAAAGTACATTTTCTGCTTTATCTTATGGAAGAATATCACATTATAGAAAAATCATCTGCTCTTTTCCACAAGAGCCATTTCTCTATTGGCATTTGTACTGTGTGCTGAATAAAATGCCTTTCATTCCTAAATTGGTTTTCTTTTTTAAAAAATATGTTATTTATTTATTATACAGAGACAGAAATTTAGAGAGGGGGAAGAGACAGAGAGGGAAAGAGGCAAAGAAAGACACCTGTAGCCCTGCTTCACCACTTGTGAAGCTTCCTCCTACTGCAAGTGGGGTCCAGGGGTTTGAAACTGGGTCCTTGTGTATTGTAAAGTATGCACTTAACCAAGTGTGCCACAACCTGTCCCCCTAAATTGTGTTTTCTAACAGAGACATAATAATCAAATAATCTTCAATAAAATGAAATTATAATTTGACATAAAATTTGAGTCCGTCATAAAGATACTAACAAAATGCATAAGTAAAAAGCAAATTTACTTCATTTGAAGCGCAGAAGATTAGGAGATGAAAGTTGTAAGATATAGGCTAGATTTTGGTTCCTATACCTACACTAAATTTTAAAAGAGACTCTTCTGGGATTGTAGGATTATATGCTTTGATGTTCCTCATGGAGGAAGGAAGATGTGGAAAAAGAATGATTAAAGACTTTAGTACTGAGTATAATTTGTAATCTTTGGAGATTTAGTATTAAGCACTTATTTTTTCCTGTACTTTCGTAAATGAAAGCATTATTTATTAACAGTGCAAGAATTAATTAGCAAATGTTTATAAAATGTTTCAAATACCTGATTAGTGCTAACACACACACACACACACACAGTCTGACTAAAATTAACTTAAAATCATGGGCTTTATTCCTTTCAAAGTTGTTATAGCATCTAAAACTTTCTCACAGTCTCTATGAACACACTGTACTTAGCTGACAGGTCACCTGTCATTTATAATTAACATCACAAAAGCAATAAAACAAAATGATGAATTTTGCAGCTGATATACTTATCTTCTGTCAGGTCTCTCCTTAAATCTCTCATTGTTCTTTATCTTCACTGACATGTCCCTTCTCCATTTTGTCTCATATCATATTGCTGTTTTATCCTCCTCAAACTTTCTTAGTTATTTGATTCTATTTTCCTGGGTGGTGTTTTGCTATCACTGAACAACATTTTCTTAATTAAGAAATAATTGGATTCAGATTTCACTTAAAAATACTCACTTCTTATACATCACTAAAGAAGCCAATCTGTTGGAACAGCTGCATGAACCACAAAAATAGTCTTTGTACTTAGAGGCTAAACTGTTTCAATACCAATAAAAGTTGCACTATGATTGCTAGTACCCAGAAGGACATTTTGTTTCAGAGCCTTATCTATTTTATATCTCTTTGAGTAGCAGGAAATCTCCATGCCCCTCTGCTAGACCTCATTTCCATATTGCCAACACATCTTACCAGCTTCAGAAAATCAGTAAAGAAAGGAGAACAAAATTCAAAATAACAAGGCAAGAATTTGAAATAAAGGATAGGGGAATGGTATTTCAGCAATAAGTGTATTGTGCTCAGTAGAGAGCAGAGATTCAAAGAAAGCAGAGGAAAAGCATGGATGTGTTAAAACTATTTAAATGTATACTACTCCCTTGATGTGCTTTGTTACTTTCACATTCTTCAAACTAGACTGCAATATGCAGAAAGAACATGGGAAGAAGAGTGAACTATCACAATCAGTAAAAATCAAATTGCAATCTCTGATTTAAATAAAAAGGAGGCGAAGAGAAAAATCATACACATTTAGAGAGAAAATTAGTCACAGATATTAACTTATTAAAATGAGATCTTCTGCAAATCAAAAAGCACAATGAAATATTACCTCAGGCTTGTTAAAATGACTATCATTAAAAAGATAAGTATCAGTAAGACTATGGAGCCATGGGAACATTTGTGCGCTTGTTGGTGAGAATTTAAATTGTTGTAGCCACTAAGGAAAATGATAGGAAAGTACCTAGAAAAATTAAAAATAAATGTGGAGTAAAATTCAGGGACTCATTTCTGGGTGTACATCCACAGGGGGAAAATAGTTCACATGGACAGTGGGTGTGCTGCTGTTATCATATGCAAGACCCAAGTTCAAGGCCCGCCTCTACTTCACTGAAGAAAGCTTTGCTTTGCAGCGGTCTTCTCTTTCACTCTATATATCTATAAATCCATGCCTCTCTTCTTCTGCTAAATAAAAAGAGTGAAGGGAAAATATGATTTATAGAAGACAACTGTGCTTGCCCATAATCTGCAGCATTACTCATAGCAACCAAGGTAGGGAATGACCTCATGATGCATCAATAATATATGGAGAGAGGTGACAATGTGATAGACACATATTGATATGCAATGAAATACTATCCACCTGTGAGGAAACAAGGGCAATTTATTGTCTGTGAGGGAATATCTTAAGGATTATTGTATTAAGTGAAATAAACGAGACACGGAAAGACAACTGCTATAGGATATTGCTTACATTGAAATGTTCAAAAAATAATCTCTTAGAAATATAGATTATGTAGAAACAATTGTCAGGGACTAAGGTTTGAAAGAATTTATGGAGGGGAGTCAGGCGGTAGCGCAGTGAGTTAAGCGCAAGTGACACAAAGTGCAAGAACCAACATAAGGATCCTGATTTGAGCCTCTGGCTCCCCACCGGCAGGAGAGTCGCTTCACAGGCAGTGAAGCAGGTCTGCAGGTGTCCTTCTCTCCCCTTCTGTCTTCCGCTCCTCCATTTCTCTCTGTCCTATCTAACAACAACGACATCAATAACAACAATAATAATAACTACAACAAAAATTTTAAAAAACCCTAGGGCAGCAAAAGGAAAATAAATAAATACACATTAAAAATTTTTAAATATAAAGGATTTATGGGGAGGATGGTAAAAAGATATAACTGGAAGCTTGAAACTCTAAGAATAACGGTATCTGTGACATAATGCATAAGGATAACCACAGTCCCGAGCATTTCTTGTACCATTGAACTTTGCAGAGAAAAAGAAATGTCCTCACCAAAATAATAAATAAGCAAAAAATAAATATCTGAGGTGATAACCGTGTGGATAAGCTAGTTGAGGGAATCCTTTCACAATACATATATATGTGACATTATATTAAATTTATCTTAAATGTTTGTGTCATGTATTAAAGATGTCAAGATCATCTTATATTACTGCTATTTCAATTAAAGAAATATAAATATTCTGTTTGAAAGAACTACTACTTTTATCTTGTGTTTTTTAAAGATCTATCTTATTTATTGTAGTGGAGGTAGTGGGTTTTCTATGAGACAAAGTGTATCCCCAGCCAGAAGCCTTAGGGATGCAAGTCTCTTTATCTGTCAGTTGTGATAGTTCACTTTATGTGACATGAATCACATCCTTGCTCCTTTATAAAAGAAAAATAATGATGATTCTAATTAAAGGGATAGAAAGAATGTTGGACTAAGTTAAACATATACATATAAACTCAGTTTTCAATTCATAATTATTATTATCATATTGAAAGTCTCTTTTTTATTATTTTAACAGTGGATTACGTTAATTCTATCACATTATTAGCTTCAGAGAATACCAAATTTGGTCAGCAACTATCAATATACATCCTACTTTGTAGACTATTGAATGTATTCAGGGGTTACTTACTACCAAATGTTATCAACCCTTTGAGTTATATCTCTCAAAGCAGAATTCTGCCAGAGACCCAGATGTGAGTCCATTGAATCACAATGCATCTTATAATGATCACAGCTGACATTTTGACATTGAGTGTTGGCCTTGAAGATTGACCCAGATGTATATCATATCACCTTTTCAGCATATCACCTCTGATGATTTTCAGCATAGCATCTCTAGCATTGTTACCCCACCCTGTGCTTGACAAATAGTATCCTAATAGATTCAGATTTGTTATCCCACTCTGTGCTTGGCAAATAAGATTCTTTTATCTGCATTTCTGCTATAAAAAATACATAGAAGTATAGACATCAGGTCCAGTGAAAGTACCAATTATTCTCAAATAGATGCTAGGTTCTATATAAAATTTTAGTGCTAATGAATGAGTACATGTTAGCTAACTTGGAGATTAAAGTAGTGTTCCAATTCCTAATGTCAAAGGCAATCATCTGATTGTAATGCATAATGTGCTCATCTAGATGAGGCTTATTTTTGATTAAGAGTCTCCCAGTTATCGTATCACTTATCATGTGCAAAAAAATAGTTATTTGTTCATACTGGTCTGTAGAGCTAACAGTTTTCTTGTTTTTAAAGAAATATATTTCAGTTAGTTAATTTTTAAAATATCTATTTATTGGATAGAGACAGAAAGAAACTGAGATGGAAGGGGGGTAAGAAAAGGAGAAATAAAGACACCTGCAGCACTGCTTCACTGCTCATGAAATCTAGAGAGATACAGAAAATGTACAAGAGACCAGAGCACTGCTCAGCTCTGGCTTGTGGTATTCTGGGTACAGAGCCTCGGACTGGTCTCTGCAGCCTCTGGCATGAAATTTTCTGCAGAATCACTATACTATTTATTTCCCGAGCCCTGAGTTAAAAGTTTTACTTCATCAAAAGTATAACACCTTACCTCAAGGAAACCATCTTCTATTATAGAAGCTGCCTCCAGTGTTTAAAATGTGAAGGATCTGAGACTTTATTTTACCTTCAAGTCAACAAGTTACCCTATCTCAGTGCCATCAATAATTACAGAAGACATGAGTGTTCTGGGTCAAGACAAAGCAGATAGTTATACATGGTGCAACAGATAAAACGAGTTTCTTTTTGTATTTCTTCTCCTATACCACTCTCCGAATAGCATGAGAGTGATGCAGAAAAAATAAGACAGATGAAAAGTAAACAGAGAGATAATTTGAGGAAAAAGCAACTGTAAAATGTGTGTAAATGCAATGAATATGCAGTGTCTCAGACAGTAAAGATTTTCACTAGGCTCAATATCAAATATATCTATCCTCTACAGCAGAATATAAAAGAATGTCACATACATTTCTCTATCACACTTGGTATTTTGATCCTTTTCTCTATTTCTTTCATTAGCTTTTGCTTTCTTCATGTCTTTCTACTTTCCATCTTTAATATCCTTTTCTTCTTCTACCTTTATTTTATACTTCTTTCCCTTCTACTCCCCAATTCACTTTTCTCCCCCTTTTGATGTGTAATATGTAGTATATATGTATATACAATAACACATATTTCCATGTAACGTACATGTGTTATTTATTATAAATTAACTTCTTATGCAAGATCCATATGTAATATTCATATATTTACCATAATTTAATATATAATATAAATAAAATTGTACAAATACATACAGTTTACATATAATATTATTTTGTATGGACATAAAGAACTGAAGCTGGGTGGTGGTACACCCATACATGCATACAAACAAAGATACATAGCTATAAAGATGTCAAGTTAGAAATACAAGACAAAATTATACCCCATTTTTTAGAAGTTGATCTTTGCATCTATACATTTGTATAGAAGTTATAAACTTATTAGGCTTCATTTGTTAAATATATATTTCAAGATTAAACAGAGTCTCCCTCCAGTTTCTGCTCCAGAAATTTGAGGGCTATTTTTCTCTTGTTAAAAAATATCAACAGGGAGGGGTTCCCGGAAGATGTCGGACTGAGAAGCTGCTAGTGGCTTGAGCTCTGACCACATCTTCTGGAAATGGTAGGATTTTCTGCCTTTAGTAGGTCAGTCAATAAGGGGTCCTAGCGGTGACACCAAGGAGATGACTATAACTTAATTTGGGTTAAGAAATAGCGTAGAAAAAAAGGGGTAAAAAATTTTTTTCCGTTTAATTATAAAGCACATCTCCTCCCCCTTCCCCCCATAACCAGTCGCTGGGGACCAGCTTCTAGCAGGCTCCCCTGCTGAGCTTCTGTCTTTACCAAATTTCTGTCCCACCAGGGAGTATCATTCATTCTAAGTCTATACCCTTCTGAAACCTCTGGCCTTTTTTCTTTCTAAGTAGCCAACCCCCCACCTCACCCCGCATAGCTAATTAAATAATTAAAAATAAATAAATAAATAAATAAATAAAAACTCTTTCCTTTCACCGCTCTTTTATGACTATTCTTTTTCTTTTTTCTCTCTCTATTTCTTTTTTTTCTTTTTCTCATTCTTGTCATCCTTTCTTCCTTAATCCTACAGCTTCCAAAGCCATAGGCCCCAGCCCCCATACCACCAAACAGTGTGCTTTTTTGAATTCACTGATACACATTTGGGAATTATTTTGGGGAATAATTCTGACTCAGTGTGGACTCTCACTGTGAGTGTCTCTGCTCGACTTCCCTCCTCCTTTAGCCACCCCTAGAATATACAGTGGATAGCAGATTTGCATAACTGTCTATTTCAGCTATCCTTGTCTAGTCCTGAGGTTTTTTTTTTTTTTTTTTTCTCATTCTTAACAATCAGCTGCCTCTGATCACGAGGTTTGAGGTAATCTGGGACTGGGTTTTGTTTTATTTTTTTTACCCTGCTCTGTTTTATTATTAATATTATATAAAGGCATATATCTTCCCCCCCCCCTTTAGGTTGATAAGAATTAACTCTTAGGGTATCTTTCATTGCTAGGGTAGTGGGCATCTTATCTACTGTGGGAGGAACTTGTCTCCTTACTCCTACCTCCTCTACAGGAACTCCCCTCCCTCCTCCTCCTAACTAAAAAAAATTAAATTAAATTAAATTAAAAATAAAGTAATCAAAAAAAAACCTTTCCTTTCACTGCTCGTTAATTACAGCTCTTTTTATTATCTTTTCCCTTTTCTCTCACTTGTCTCTTTTTTCTTTTTCATTTTCTTTTTTTTTTTTTTTTTTTATCTTGTCATACACTTCTTCCTTCCTTCTTTGCCTTTCTGAATTTGTGAATTATTTTGGGAAAGAAATCTGACTCAGAGTGGACTCTCTATGTGTGTATCTCTGCTCTACTTCACTTTCTCCTCTTGTTACCCCTAGAATATACAGTGAATAGTAGATTTGCATAACTGTCTATTCTTGCTATCCCTTCATTCTTTTCTCTTTCTTCTTCACTGGGATTTGGTTACTGTTTTTTCATGGACTGGAGAAATTGTTTGGCTTACTGGTAGTGATTAAACTACTTCAATACTTGCTTCAGTTGCTACTGTAATTCCTGAGGGTGGTGAGTGCAATTGTCAAAAATTGCAACACTGTATTTAGTACAGTGTTGCTTGTACTCAAGACACAATAGCTGAGGAACAACAGAGCATAAAAAAAAAGAAACACATAAATAAAAAAAATGGGTAGATCAAAAACAAATAAAACTGCTACTCCAATGAATGAAGATCAGAGCCCAGAAGAAACTACAAATCAGCTAGAAGTAATCACAGATAAGAAAAGTATGCAAGCAATAATAAATTTATTAATCACAGAAATGAAAACAACATTGGAGGAAAGGAATGGCAGTATTAGGGAAACAAAAGTTGAGACCCCCAAGGAAAATACTAATTATCTTGAGGCAATTAGAGAAGTGAAAGCTGAAATAGTTGTAATGAAGAAAGAAGCTGAGGCAAGGGAAAGCAGACTAACAGAAGCAGAAAACAGAATTAGTCAGACAGAGGATGAGTTAGAGAAAACTAAGAAAGAGGTAAAAGAGCCTAAAAAGAGATTGAGAGACACTGAAAACAACCACAGAGACATATGGGATGATCTCAAAAGAAGTAACATTTGCGTAATTGGCCTGCCAGAGGAAGAGAGAGAGGGAGGGGAAGCAAACATTCTAGAGGAAATAATACAAGAAAACTTCCCAGACCTGAATAACAGAAAGGACATCAAGATTCAAGAGGCCTAGAGAGTACCAAACAGAATCAACCCAGACCTGAAGACACCAAGACACATCATAGTCACAATGAGAAGAAGTAAGGATAAAGAAAGGAACCTAAAGGCTGCAAGAGAGAAACAAAAAGTCACATACAAGGGAAAACCCATAAGATTCTCTGCAGACTTCTCCACCCAAACTCTAAAAGCCAGAAGAGAATGACAAGATATCTATCGAGCCCTGAATAAAAAGGGTTTCAACCAAGGATAATATATCCTGCTAGACTTTCATTCAAACCTTCTTAGACAAACAACAGTTAAAGGAGGCAACCATCACCAAACCGGCCCTGAAAGAGGTTCTAAAAGACCTCTTATAAACAAGAACATCACTATAATACTGGCAATATATCAGAGCAAACAAAAAAAATTTTTTTTTGTACAATGGCACTACAATACATTAAATCCATAATATCAATAAATGTCAATGTCTTAAACTCACCCATCAAAAGGCACAGGAGGGATGGATCAGAAAACAGAAACCAACCATATGCTGCTTGCAAGAATCCCATCTGACACAACAAGATAAACACAGACTTAAAGTGAAAGGGTGGAAAACTATCATACAGGCTAACGGACCACAAAAAAGGGCAGGAACAGCCATTCTCATCTCAGACACGATAGATTTTAAATTAAATAAAGTAATGAAAGATAGGCAAGGACATTACATAATGATTAGAGGATCAATCAGCCAAGAAGACTTAACAATTATTAACATCTATACATCCAATGACGGACCATCTACATACATCAAGCACGTACTGAAAGAATTTAAAAAATACATCAAGAGTAATACATTAATAGTGGTAGACTTCAATATCCCACTGTCACACTTAGACAGATCAACAAAGCAGAGAATCAACAAAGATACAAGAGAATTGAATGAAGAGATTGACAGACTAGACCTCTTGGACATTTTCAGAGTCCTTCACGCCAAAAAACTGGAAAACACCTTCTTTTCAAATACACATAACACATACTCAAGGATAGACTACATGTTACACCACAAAGAGAGCATCAATAAATTCAAGAACATTGAAATCATCCCAAGTATCTTCTCAGACCACAGTGGAGTAAAACTAACATTTAACAACAAACAGACAATCATTAAAAGCCACAGAATTTGGAAACTAAACAACATACTCCTTAAGAACCACTGGGTCAGAGATTCACTCAAGCAGGAAATTCAAATGTTCCTAGAAACAAATGAAAATGAAGACACAACCTATCAAAATATTTGGGACACAGCTAAAGCAGTACTGAGAGGGAAAATTATAGCCATATGATAGTATACATAGAAAAACCTAAAGAATCCAGCAGAAAACTACTGGAAGTTATTAGGCAATATAGCAAGGTATCAGGCTACAAAATCAATGTACAGAAATCAGTGGCATTTCTTTATGCAAACACTAAATCTGAAGAAGAAGACATCCAGAAATCACTCCCATTTACTCTTTCCACAAAATCAATAAAATACCTAGGAATAAAGTTGACCAAAGAAGTGAAAGACTTGTATGCTGAAAACTATGAGTCGCTACTCAAGGAAATAGAAACTGATACCAAGAAATGGAAAGATATCCCATGCTCATGGATTGGAAGAATAAATATCATCAAAATGAATATTCTCCCCAGAGCCATATACAAATTTAATGCAATACCCATCAAAGTTCCACCAAGCTTCTTTAAGAGAATAGAACAAACACTACAATCATTTATCTGGAACCTGAAAACACCTAGAATTGCCAAAACCATCTTAAGGATAAGAAACAGAAATGGAGACATCACACGCCCAGATCTCAAACTTTATTATAAAGCCATCATCATCAAAATAGCATGGTACTGGAACAAAAATAGGCACACAGACCAGTGGAAAAGAATTGAAAGCCCAGAAATAAATCCCCACACCTATGGACATCTAATCTTTGATAAGGGGGCCCAAAGGATTAAATGGAAAAAGGAGGCTCTCTTCAATAAATGGTGCTGGGAAAACTGGGTTGAAACATGCAGAAGAATGAAATTGAACCACTTTATCGCACCATAAACAAAAATCAACTCCAAATGGATCAAAGACCTAGATGTCAGACCAGAAACAATCAAATACTTAGAGGAAAACATTGGTAAAACAGTTTCCCACCTACACCTCAAGGACATCTTTGATGAATCAAACCCAATTGCAAGGAAGACTAAAGCAGAAACAAACCAATGGGACTACATCAAATTGAAAAGCTTCTGCACAGCCAAAGAAACTATTAAACAAACAAAGAGACCCCTCACAGAATGGGAGCAGATCTTCACATACCAGACATCAGACAAGAAACTAATCACCAAAATATATAAAGAGCTCAGCAAATTTAGCACCAAAAAAGCAAATGACCCCATCCAAAAATGGGCAGAGGATATAAACAAAACATTCACTACAGAGGAGATACAAAAGGCTAACAAACATATGAAAAACTGCTCTAGGTCACTGATTGTCAGAGAAATGCAAATTAAGACAACACTATGATACCACCTCACTCCTGTAAGAATGGCATACATCAAAATGGACAACAGCAACAAATGCTGGAGAGGTTGTGGGGACAGAGGAACCCTTTTACATTGCTGGTGGGAATGTAATTTGGTACAGCCTCTGTGGAGAGCAATCCAGAAAAGTCTCAGAAGGCTAGACATGGACCTTCCATATGATCCAGTAATTCCTCTCCTGGGGTTATACCCCAAGGACTCCATAATACTCAACCAAAAAGAGGTGTGTACTCCTATGTTCATAGCAGCACAATTCCTAATAGCTAAAACCTGGAGGCAACCCAGGTGCCCAACAACAGATGAGTGGCTGAGAAAGCTGTGGGACATATACACAATGGAATACTATGCAGCTATCAAGAACAATGAACCCACCTTCTCTGACCCATCTTGGACAGAGCTAGAAGGAATTATGTTAAGTGAGCTAAGTCAGAAAGATAAAGATGAGTATGGGATGATCCCACTCATCAACAGAAGTTGAGGAAGAAGAACAGAAAGGGAAACTAAAAGCAGGACCTGACCAAACTGTAAGTAGGGCACCAAAGTAAAAACCCTATGGTGAGGGGTAGACATGCAGCTTCCTGGGACAGTGGGGGGTGGGATTGGGTGGGAGGGATGGGTCACAGTCTTTTGGTGGTGGGAATGGTGTTTATGTACACTCCTAGTAAAATGTAGTCATATAAATCACTAGTTAATACGAGGGGGATAATTAATTGCATGTCTCAAAGTTTTTCAAAACACAAACTGAATCTTTTCAACATATAGGCTGTGTAATTGATATGCAGACTCTCTCAAAAGCCTAGACCAAGTAGATCAGAAGCAACCAATAGCACAGCTATAGACAAGATACTGGGTACTGTACAGCAAACCCTAACAAAAGGACTTTTCAAAGTTAACCCAATTACCAAATAATGTGATGATAACATTAACTACTGATTGTCTTTTTGAACCCTAAAACAGCAGGAACCTCACATCTCCACTATAGAGCCTCTACTTCCCCCAGTCCTGGAACCCTTGGATAGGGCCCACTTTCCCGTATGCCTCTCCCAATCCATATCAAATAATATTGCATCTTCTGATTGCAACCTAACCAACACAATGATTACCACCTCAACATGCTTCACTTCAGACTGTGTCCAGAGACTTCACTTGTGGAATGACAACCCTTCAGCTTCATTACTTGGCTAAGACCTTTCCTTTCATAGTATACTCTAATTCCATCTCAGGTGGTTCACTTTCTAACAAAGTCCCAAAACCTAGATATACACCAGTTTCTGTGAGAGAGAGCATATGTTCACATGTATCCCTAAACTACTGCAAAATATATACCTGAAAGCAGAAGTACACTAGAGTTTGCAGTGAGTACCCCCCTAACACTTCCTCTCCACTATTCCATGCTTTGGGTCCATGATTGCTCAACAATTTGTTTGGCTTCGTATGTTAACTCTCTTTTCAATCACCAGGTTCCAGATGCCACCAGGATGCTGGCCAGGCTTCCCTGGATTGAAGATCCCACCAATGTGTCCTGGAGCTCAGCTTCCCCAGAGACACACCCTACTAGGGAAAGAGAGAGGCAGACTGGGAGTATGGACCGACCAGTCAATGCCCATGTTCAGCGGGGAAGCAATTACAGAAGCCAGACCTTCCACCTTCTGCAACCCACAGTGACCCAGGGTCCATGCTCCCAGAGGGATAGAGAATGGGAAAGCTATCAGAGGAGGGGGTGGGAAATGGAGTTTGGGTGGCGGGAATTGTGTGGAATTGTACCCCTCCTACCCTATGGTTTTGTTAATTAATCCTTTCTTAAATAAAGAAAAAAAGATCAGAAGAGAAAACACTAAGCAGAACTTGGACTGGAGTTGGTTTATTGCACCAAAGTAAATGACTTTGGGGTATGTGGGGGGAGAGTTTCAGGTCCTGGAATGTGATGACAGAGGACCTAGTGGGGGTTGTATGTTATACATGTACAAACTTGTATATACTGTCAACTGTAAAACATTAATCCCCCAATAAAGACATTAATATATATATATCAACAGGGGGCCAGGCAGTGGCACACCTGATTAAGAGCACACATTACATTGCAGAAGGACTGAGGTTCAAGCCCCTAGCCCCCACCTGCAGGTGGAAAGCTTTACTAGTGGTAAAGCGGGGCTGCAGGTGTCTCTCTGTCTCTCTCCCTCTCTAGTTTCCCCTCCCCTCTCAATTTCTCTCTGTCTCTATCCAATAATAAATAATAAGTTAAAAAATAAAAAATACATCAACAGATATTTTAATGGCAGATTAAAATAGTTTAATAATATTTTTAAAGATATTTTTAATGACAGAATTGTCATCTTTACTTGTTGAAATTTTAAAAAATCCTTTTGTGTATATGAATAAAACAGACAGGATTAGTACAGCATGCTTAACCTAAACATTCATTGGATATAAACAAAATTTCAACTAAAATGTGTTTGGTTTTCCCACACATATTTATCTCTCTTTCTTATAAGTAATTAGTTCTTAAAATTTTATCATCTTGATTGTTTTATCCAAAAATCTCTTTTTCTACACTGAGAGGTTCTGACATCTTACTAAACTTATTTTTAAAAATCATGACACTTTTCAGTCTTTCCATTAATTTTCTCTTACTTTTTGAGTTTCAGTGTGTCTGAACTCTCAATAAGATAAAATGACATTTAGAGAAAAATAACAATTTAGCATTTTGAAATATGAAAACAAGAAATTATGGCAAGAAAGTAATGAAATAAAATAGTCTACACAAAAGTAAAAGAAATGCAGGGACTGGCGGTGGTCCACCCTGTTGAGAGCAAATGTTATAATTCACAAGGACCCAGGTCAAGTTCCTGGCCCCCACCTGCAGGGGGAAAGCTTCCTGACTGCTGAAGCAGGGCTGCAGGTGTCTGTCTGTCTCTTTATCTCTCTAGCTCCTCCACCCCTCTCAATTTCTGGCTGAACTGTATCCAATATGTAAATAGATATAATAAAAAATTAAAAAGAAAGAAAGAATGTAAAATTAAAAGATACATAACATTTTATTTCACCTACGTTCTGGTTGAATGAAGATGGGACTGTATTTGAACTGGGAAGCCCTGGGAAATAGTTTCCTAGTCAAAGATGAGTTCAAAGAAAAAAAAAAGATATTTCTTTTACTTTCAGATTTAAGAAAAAATAAGGACTGAATTCAGAGAGGGAGCATGCAAAGCTGCATGGGATATTCAGAGGGTCATTTTGACAACACTTTTAAACTACAGATGCTTGTTCAGACTAATGATAAGAATTCTTATTTCAAAGTGGAAATATTCTAACATTTCTTTTTCTTTTTTCCTCCAGGGTTATTGTTGGGGCTCAAAGCCTGCACTAGGAACACATTGCTCCCAGAGGCCATCTTTCCCATTTTGTTGCCCTTGTTGTTTATCACTTTTGTTATTATTGTTGTTGCTGGATAGGACAGAGAGAAAATGAGAGAGGAGGGGAAGACAGAGCAGGGGGAGAGGAAGATAGACACCTGCAGACCTGCTTCGCCGCTTGTGAAGTGACCCCCCCCCTACCTTGGTGGTGGAGAACTGGGGTCTTAAACCAGATCTTTCCACTGGTCCTTGTGCTTCGCACACCACATGTGCTTACCCACTGCACTACTGCCCGGGCCCCCAAGACTGCTTCAAGACCATTTGTTATGAAGCAAAGTAAAAGACTTCACACTCTTGCTTCTGAAATAATTTTCTTTTGAAAAAAATGTGTACTCAATTTTTAGAATCTATATTATTGGTTTCTTCACAAATTATTTCATATGGCGTATATAACAGAAACCTTAAACTAAAGAAATAAGCTAGATATATATATTCATGTAAGTTTCCTTTTTTCTTTATATTATATAGTTTTTCTTCTCATACTCACACTTGAAATTGACCTCAGACATCTCTGCTGCTTCTTTTTATTCTGGTCCTAGCCACCGTACAGACTCCATGAAACCACTACCTCGTAATTCCAGTTTTCACTAAGTAGTCTTTCTCTTTATTTCTTCTTTTACAAATTTATTCATTAGTTATTAATAGTGGTTTGCAATATTATAGTATTACAGGGATATAATTCCACCCTGCAGTCACCACCAAAATTCTATAACTCCAGCCTTACTCCAAGGGTAACTCTTCTAGTTCTCACAAAGTCTTAGAGACAACTTTTAAGTAGCCTTTTTCTTAGAGATTTTTGGGAAACTAAAATCTAACATATCCCATCTAAAATATCTTTAAAACAGCCAATTCCAAGGAGCTTTAAAGGCAGAAGGAATTGCATTTGAGAATCACTGATAAATAGGACTAGGTGGGGGAAGGGTTGGCCTGCATGTCATTGTTTTAATATGACTCTTCTGTTTTTCTTGTAACTTTTCTAACTGATCTTTCTGATCTCATTCAAAAGCCTTCTACTTTAACTAAACTATCTAAAGATACCATCTAGAGACAAATAGTAAATCCCTGCATTTATAGGTATCTCAAATGTGAACAGGAGGTATACTTGCTATCAATAAATTTATTTTTATTTTTCCCCTAGTAAATGGGTCTAATACTTGTATGATACAGGGTGATATCTTTTGCTCCGATAGCAGTTTATTAATTACTGAAAAAGAAGTACACAACTACCTAGTTGTGTAATAAAATGTAATGCAACAGTACTATCTGCTATCAAACACGAAGTTACTAAAATATAGAACCGTTATTTTTACTTATTAAATCTCTCCAACTAAGTTATATGTAATTGAGTAAGTTTGATTATATTGCTTTTAGCACTATGCTGAGCATATTAGAATCAGATTCAATTTCTCATTTGAATAGTTCTAATATTTTATGTGAAACTCAATTCAATAGACATTAATTTCCTAAATAAGTTATACTTACCTTCCATTTTTATTTATTTAAATATAGTTTATTAAAATACTATTTAATGTTAAGAAAACTGAAATATTTAGTAGAACAAAATTACTTATGAACAAGAATGCTTAATTAAGAGAGTGATTCTTTCCTTCTCTATCTTTGAACACAGTCCAATACATCACATAGGGGTTTCTTCTTAATATTTCTACCTTATACTTGGTATGATAAAATTTTATTTCACCTTAAGACCAAATTCCCAGTGATATACATGAATTAATTCAGGAGCATCTGCCTCTTTACAGATAACAAGCCTGCTTTATATCTCAGCACTATGAAAGTGTTGACTGGGGAAATGATATTACTTCTTAATATCAATTTAAATAGAAGTGTTCATTTAAAAGGTCTATTTCCTTTTTCAGTTTATTCCGATTCGCTGTGTTAAACTATTTCAAAGAAATTCTTTCAATTAATTTGAATTAAAACTGAATAATAACTTTGCAATATTTGGCCAATTGTCTATAAATGTGGGAAAACTTTTAACAAGTATGCCATGTAAAAGTCAACACTGTTACCGCAGCTTTAAATGGTAAGAAATTGAAACTAAAATTAGCAACATAAATTTACAGCAAGCAAATGGATAATTCTATCAATTATATTAGTAGCATATAGTTTTATGTGTTTGTTGACTATACACCATGAAACCACCAATAAATAAATTAGAAATAATTATATGAAAAGGTCTGCCTTGTTTATTATGAGACACAAAAAGAAACAGAGGAAGAATCAGAGTACTGCTATGCTATGGCTAATGGTGGTAACAGGGATTGAACCTGTGACTCTTGAGTTCTTTTTTTAATCTGAGAAACTGAAGTTAAAGCAGGGAAAATAGCCACAGCTATTTATTTTGTATGAAATAATTTTCTAAATTTTGTCAGTGGATACTCAGAGGCTATTCGGTGCTGAAGAAAGTGTTTTTTAAATTAGCATTTTAAGAAATGAATGCTATGGCCAGGTAGTGACACACCAGGTTGAGTTACATCTATTAATATAAACAAGGACCCAAGTTCCAAGCTCTTGGTCCCCACCTGCAGGGAAAATGCTTCACAAACAGTGAAGTGGTGTTTCGGTTGTCTCTTTCCCCTTCCATTACAACTTCGCTCTCAGTTTCTGTCTGTCGGTATCCAAAATTAATTAATAAAATATTAAAAATATTAAAGTGAATACTGTTTCATGTTGAATTTTGCCTTTTTAGAAAAACAAGACAAATGAGAAGTTCATACTTTAATATTTGTGTAATTTTTAAATTTAGTTTTCTTGCTTATAATGAGTGGGAGATATAGCAAAAATAGATTTAAATTGTAAATGGACACAGTGCTACTAAAATTAAAGAACAAATATCATAGATGGCACATCTAGCAATTTTTCAGGTTACTAATGTAAAGTATATTTTCCACTTCATTGTTCATGCGTTCCTGTGGTTTAAACACAGAAGGGGCTCAGAGGACATCACCTAGGATGCTCACAATGGGCTTCTATAATGTGTGTCATTTTGGTATCTGAATTACTTGAAGTGAAATCCATCAAGTCCCTGCAAAATTAAGAGAAACTTGAACCACTTCTTTAGCCATCTATAGTAATGTCAACTAGGGATTTTACTAGGATTAAGGTTATTATTAGTTAAAAATTCCTATCTACCAAACTATTTGTATGACAAGGTGACAAGTAATTAGCCAAAATCTGTTCTTGAAACCTCAGGCAGCTACCCTGTCAGAATTGCATACACACACACACACACACACACACACACACACACACACACACACACATACACATACACACATATATCTTTGCCTTCTCGTCCTCAGAATCTCTTATCCCTTGGGGTCCCATAAATTATAAACTAGATTATTTGGTTCTCTCTTGTCAATCTCATGCTAACTTGCTTATTCAATGAGTTTAAAAAGAATATTCAGAGAGATTTTTCTACTTCTCCATTACACATTAATAAATGTTTTATTAAATTAAGACTGAAGGGGCCAGGTGGTGGCACACCTGGTTAAGTGCACACATTAGAGTGCACAAGGACCCAGGTTCAAACCCTCGGTCCCCTCATAAGTGGTGAAGTAGGGCTGCAAGTCTCTCTCTCTCTCTCTCTTCTTATCCTCGATTTCTTTCTGTTCTAGCAAATAAAATAAACTTAAAATGATTAATAAGTATTAAATTAAGATTGATACAGCAAAATAATATTTTTTTTCACGGAGTGCCTTGTTTGTCTCATGGAAATCATTCTGAAAGGGCAATAAGTGAGATATAGCCTATTTATACTAACTGAATCAAGTTAGTTATTTCAACAGTAACGTCTATGCATTGAGCATGCTGGTCATTGTGTGCCAGGTTTGTGTTCCTAGTTATGAAACTAACTCAACTAGACAAAAGTGAAGCGTTCTTTTTAAAAATGAACTTGACTTTACATTGTACATCTGGCCTTTTTAAGTGCCAAGTGACCGTCACCAAATTCTTTCTCTTACACAGAATATATGCATGTGCTTCTCCATAATGTAGACTGTCTGAGCGGCTACTTGCAATGACAGTGAGCTGTTCAGTCAGCCAACGAGCAGATGTCTGGATATTGAATGTCTAAGAAGGAATGGCAAATGCACCAGCAGACCACTTGACAGAAACTGAAGTCCTAATAAAGCCCTGATGACAGAAACATCATTTCCCAGTTCCACCTGTTTTGGAAGTAGAACTGGGAAGTTTTCCAAAACATCTTTCAAGAAATGAGGTGTTAAAAACTATCTCACTGAGCAGGAATCGTTGACTTGAAATCCTGCCACCAACCCCATCAAAACTAGTTTCTTATACTAATGGTTATGACATACAAAATAAGGAAGTCAAGTAAAGGGAAATACCATTTATGTCTGAGTAATCTAGGCCAAATGTTGCTTCTGAAAATATATTTATGAGCATGTATCTATTCAACTACAAATATTGACTGAATCCTTTCTACATTCAGGAAATGCAGATGCAGAAGTGAAGAAACCAAATGCAAATCAAAAAACAAACCTGGGATGAATGCTACATGAAATACTTAAAAATGTTCATGTACCCACTCCATGTTATGCTCTGGAATGATGACTCCCAAGCAGTATATAAAATGGATTCTAATCGATATCATTTCCTTCTGGTCTATTGAAAACTTGTATATACTGACTTCCAGACATACTGCCCCACATACCCATGCAGGTGTTAAGTATTCAGCAGCTTCAGCTAATACTTTGTAGTCGGGATACAATGTCTCAATTTACAACTTGCAGTCTTATATGTTTTCATGGTGACTCTATCTGGGAATTAAAGAAGGCAGCCATTGGAATATATAATATGTGTCTTATATTTATTATATATATATATATATGCTAACACACATATGCTGATACTGTTTGTTTTTTTACGATTGCATTATATTCTGAGCAAGCCAATTGGGTTATTTTTTTGTTACACTAAATTAGAATTTCTTGAATGGTATCTGAATCATAGATATGACAGTTAAGAAAGGCAAGCAACATCTGGACAGGCTAAATTTACATTTCTGGGTATGGGTTTTGTAGATATTCATTTTGAACAATGCCTTGGGTAATGTGTAGGCACTCTGAAGTCGGAGATGAAATAGAGATTCAGTGAAGTAACAGAAAGTCATATGAGGTTCTTTAACTAAGTTTTAAATTGCGACTTCCTAATTTGTACCAAGAACATTTTATTAGATGCCACAGAATGTCTCTCCTATATCAGAACAGAACTTATGTAACAGATTTCTTTATAAGGTAGAGCTAAATTGATTGGTTGTCTGAGAATAAATAGAGAAGGATTAGACATGGCAAGAAAAGGAGATGATTAAAATTCAAATTATATATTGCCTGTGGTAGAAAGATGCCATTTCTGCAGTTTCAAACTACTGTTGATGGACTACTCACTAGAGCTCCTGAAAGGGAGCTTCTGAAAACGTGTGCTAAGCTGCAAGAAATCTTTTCCTTTTGCCAAGTAATTTTAGAGATGCTCTGTGAGGTACCTACATGCCTCTCACTGAGCTATTGGGTTTCCTGTATTAGGCTATGAAATGGGTGTAGCTATTAACATCTTCAGACTGCCTGAATCTAACTGTGAGAGGGAGGATATGCAAATGAACAGCAGGCAGTGGGTTATTTCAGGTGAAGAGTTTGCTTTTTTATATGCAAAGTTCTCTAATTACCAGTTTTATATTCAAACTGAAATGCATTTCTAAATATATTCTACTCTAATGACATCTAGATTAATTTTTCACTCAAGAAAAAATCATCTGAGTGCATATTGTGCAATTTTAAGAGCATTTCTGACAATGAAGCAAAGGCAGAAATTAATACCTCTTTCTCCCAGAGCACCTCCCTGAGCAAACAATCATAGGGATCTGAATGTTGGAAAGTCTAAATTGTGCTAAGTGCAGAGATCAACAATTCTCTTGGAAATCGAACTCTATAGGGCCTAAGGAAATCAATTGGACCCTTCTGAGTGAGGCAACATAGATGTGTAAGGGAATCCACCACCAATCTTTGATTAAAGGGAATCGAAGATTGTACTTATAGCTTCCATTTCTTGCATAGACCATGAAAGGTTTCTCTGGAAGTTCAGAATGGAGTTGAATCCATCAGCCTCAGCATGACCAGTTCTTTCACATATGTTTGCACTGGTTTTCGCTACTTGTCCCATTGAATCTTCAGCTGCCACTCTGCTGTCCTTTCATTACATCTCATAATAACTGTTGGTCCTCATCCACAAAAATATCTGTGCATTACTATCCTTTCCAAATTTACTCTTTGCACTGTGGAAAGTACTCTAAATCAAACAGACTCAATCTTATTCAACTGACATGTTGAGAACTTCTGGTTGGCTAAGGCAACACAATTCAAAGATTGGTAACTATAAAATACATATGCTGACATAATAGAAAAATCAAAACTGTGCAACTCTGTCCCCTCTCCTTCAAAGACAGACTCTCTAAAATTAGGGAGCTACCTAGGAAAAAATCTCTCTGGAGGAAGGACATTTGCAGCCCCTCTCCCTGCACCCTGCCTGGAAAAGTGGTCAGACTCCAGGATGTCCACATACTGCCCCTCCTTCCCTCCCTCTGCACCTACCTGCCAATGTCATAAGATGCAGTTGTGCACACCTGGAAACAATGGATAAAGTTAATCTCCTCAAGGTCTCATTTCAACATCCTCTGAATGCACTATCAAAGTCAGGGGAAGACTCCTGCCCCCCCCCCTCTTGTTCCACAAACAACAAAACCCAAAACACTCACTAGTCTAAGGCTTCTAGACTCATTATCTGGGCTGCGTGACAGCCCTTTTCTGAAAGTATTGTTACACTCTTCTTTTGGCCTTAGTTGAACCAAGACAAAGCCTTACACTATCTTTGTATTCATAAGGACAAAAGAGTTTGCAGAACTATCAATGACGGCTGTGAAATGGAACTTTGGGATACTTATAATCTCTTTCCTTCTTCTTAATAGAAACGACCACCAAGCAAACACACAAACAAAAATAGCACCCTGATGAGTCTTATCAGTGACTGTATATGCACGTGTGATCATTGTAGATTCGCCAAGTAACCATGGCCACCTTTCCCCCTTATAAATGTGCATAATTTCCCCATGAGACTGTCATACATGTATAAAACTGTTATATCACCTTAACTCAGCATTAAACCAGACCAACACTTTCTCTTAGAGGCTGCTCTACAATGTATATTGGCTAGACATGCTCACCATTTACGCTGTTTTCAAGTCAGTAAACCCATCCTATTCCATGTGGCTGATCTTGTGATTTTTTTAATATAAAATTTTTTCATTATCTTTATTTTATAGATACAGCAAGAAATTGAGAGGGCAGGGGGTGATAGGGAAAGAGACAGAGAGACACCTGTAACAACGCTTCACCACTCACAAAGCTTCCTCCCCCTTGCAAGTGGGGACTGGGGGCTCAAACCTGGATCCCTGCACATTGTAACAAGTGCACTCAACCAGATGAGTCTCCACCCAACCGCAATCCTGTCATTTTTTAAAAAATATTTATTTATTTTCCCTTTTGTTGCCCTTGTTGTTTTTTTATTGTTGTAGTTATTGTTGTTCTTGATGTCATTCTTGTTGGATAGGACAGAGAGAAATGGAGAGAGAAGGGGAAGACAGAGAGGGGCAGAGAAAGACAAACACCTGCAGACCTGCTTCACCAATTGTGAAGTGACCCACCTGCAGGTGGGGAGCTGGGGGCTGGAACCAGGATCCTTGTGCTTTGCACCACAAGCACTTAGCCTGCTGTGCCACCGCCCAACTCCCAATCCTGTCATTTTTTGACATCTGCTGGCTTCTTACAACAGACTCCAATTTACAGCCTCTACTTGGAATTTTCATCGGTTTATCATAAATGGACTGAAAATCAGTAATAAACTGCCAAAACAAATTACCTAAGCTCAGAACACTTTCCAATTTGATGCTTGGAATTTTTATGATTTTTTTTTTTGGAGGGGGGCATAGCCATAGAATAGCAACAACCAGAAGAACACACCTGGAAATGACTAGATAAAGCAAGGAAAAAAAAAAAAAACACACACACAATATCTCACATTTCAACTACAACATTTAAAGAAAGCCAGTGAGTCTTAAGTGGGTGCAGACACACAGGGGAAGGGGCACAGGAAAAATGATAAGACAAGACCAGCCTGAACCTGGAGCTGGCAGCTAGCAGAGGGGAGGTGACACCGTCCTGGTCCTGGTAGTCCCACAGCAGAACACACAGGAACTGCCTGATAAGGCAGGGAAATCTGATAAGACACTAGAACTGCTCAACTGGCTCAGACTGCAGCAGTGCTCTGCCAATGGCTACCATGCAGTCTGAAGCAAGGCCACAGGAACCTGTTCTGTTTCAACCTACCCAAGGTAATATGGAGGACTCTCCTCTCCACTCTGGCCCTATGGTTTATGAATAATATAGCCACAGTGCCACCTGCTGGCTACAAAGCAGAAACCACACTTAAACAAAATATGGGGGGGGGGGGGTGTCTGCTGTTCAAATACACAAGTGTTTGGAAAAAAACAAAAAATGTCTGTATTTGAATTAAGAAAGTTTATTATGAAGGCTATTCAAGACTCCAACCAAATTTAACATACAGATATAAATTATGGTTCTCAGAGATCATTTCACCAAAGAGCTACAAAATGTGCAAAGAAAATTCTGAATAGCGTAGGATGTGAATGACACTTTCAGATGAAGTTAAGACACATGTAAGAGAAATAGTAAATAGAATAAACCAGCTTGATGAATGAACATCAGGGCTAAAAGATAAAGCCACCATGCTCTCTGAAGGCAAAGTTGTTTCAGAGGAAGAAGGTCATGAAACATGAAGCAAATTTATCAAGAAAAGAACGTGAGTTATTTGATACCCAAGGACAAAGAGAAGGAGAAAGGAGCAAAGAACATATTCAAAGAAATTATAGCAGAACATTTCCCACACCTGGGCAATGTTCAAAACATAGACATACAGGAAGTAGAACAAAAACTCAATTCCTAAATGCAAAATGACCCACACCACAACTAAGAAACAACAAAGAAAATGTATTGCAAGATGCCAGGGAAAGGAGGTAGAGACATCAGAGTTTCATCATATTTCTAGTCACAAAGCCTACAGGCAAGACGGGAGTGGAATGACATGTCAACAGTATTAAAAGACAAAAGTTTTCAGCCATGATAACTCTATTCTGCCAATTATCCTTCAAGTATAAAGAAATTAAAATTTCCCCAAACATACAGAAACACTGACAATCTTGCCTTATAAGAATTACTGGAAGGAGTTCTACATGAAAAGACGCAAGGGGACTCCAACTCTAAAGAAAGGGGGTGACTGGTATAATAGAATCAGTAGGACAAACAACAGCAAACAGAAGAAAGCAAATAGGATGTAGGGAGGGCAGAAAAAAATAGTCAATATGAACAATGTTGGTGAACCAAAGTCAACTATCAAAGACCTAAGATATTAGACCAGAAATTCTAAAACCCAATCTTTGCCTCAATTTGGATGCAACTTGAAGAAAAAGTGGTGTGTAAGTCAGGAAAAAGAGGAATGAATACTAGATGACCTCAGATGTAGTGCAAGTTGGGAGACAGTGTTAGAAAGGAGAATAGGGAGTTGGGTGGTGGCATAGTGGGTTAAGCAGAAGTGATGCAAAGCGTAAGGACTGGTGTGGTGTAATGATCGCAGTTCTAGCCCCTGGATCCCCACCTGCAGGGGAGTCTCTTCACAAGCGGTGAAGCAGGTCTGCAGGTGTCTGTCTTTCTCTATCCCCTCTCTGTCTTCCCCTCCTCTCTCCATTTCTCTCTGTCCTATCCAACAACAACAACACTAATCATAACAATGTTAAACAACAAGGGCAACAAAAAGGAAAATATATAAATAAATATAAAAAAGTAAAAAAAAAAAAAAAACGAGAATACATTATCAACCTTGGGCTGGGGATAGTATACTGCTAAAGCAAGGCACTCTGGGGAAGTTATTAGAAAAGAGAGGATGGGGGATTGGCATCCTAGATTGAGGGGAAGAGTATTTAGCTGACACCTGCCATAAGGAACTGTGGAATTGTGCTCATGGATAGAAAATTATGTTATAAACCATTAATTCCCCAGTAAAATGGGGTGATGGTGGTGGAGTCTCCTTTATATAACAATGAATAGATTAAACATACCCTAGAACTGTTTCTGGCTGATGACCCTGAAGATACTCTCTGTTCACAAATAAATACTTCCTTGCCCTTGGTTATTTCAAAAACTTACCTGATTATATCCATGCCGATAGCACTTTTATATTAGACACTTTTCCTAAACTTTATGTTTTTCTCTTTACCATTTTTCTCTTTAAGAGTCATCACTGAATATTGTTTACATGCAATAATAATTATTAGCATGAGATAGGCATCAGAATTTGATGAAAACTATGCTCATGGTATTATATTAAATTTCTATTACAAATGCACAGATCAATGTTAGAGGAGAGAAATACATAGCTTTATTTGTATTTCCAGTTATCACTTTAAAGATATTTTATTTATTTATTCCCTTTTGTTGCCCTTGTTGTTTTATTGTTGTTGCTACTGATGTCGCTGTTGTTAGATAGGACAGAGAGAAATGGAGAGGGGAGGGGAAGACAGAGAGAGGGAGAGCAAGATAGATACCTGCAGACCTGTTTCACCGCTTGTGAAGAGACTCCCCTACAAGTGGGGAGCCGGGGGCTCGAACCGGGATCCTTATGATGGTCCTTGCATTTTGCACCTCTTGAGCTTAACCTGCTGCACTACCACCTGACTCTCTCCAGTTACCATTTTTAATACAATAGGTTCGATTAATTTAAGTTTAAATTTTTATTATTGTAAAAATATAAAGATTAAGAGGTGAAAAATAGTTTCTATCCCAAAATCCTATCCTTATACTTACAGTGTTTAACATAAACTATTTGATGTCAATGTTGCAAGTAGAAAAAGGTAGAAGAAATTACTTATTTATTATCATGTTAGCCTTTCTATCTGCAATATAACCATGTAAAAATTGCTTGATTTTATTAATGTTGTAGTAATCCTTGACACAGGAGAACACTGTGTGTATCAGTGGCAAAAAAAAGTCTAACCAACATTCTTAATGTACTGAGTAGGCACTTAAGACTTTCAGAGATCCTGACCTTGGCCCTAACACAGTCTTACTCAATATCTCTATAAAGGCTCATCTAGAATTACTGAGAAAAAGAGTTATGGTTACAGGCCTATTGCATAGGTCACACAATATAAACACATTCCAGTATTCATGGTTCCTAAAATGTGTGAATAATTTCATTTACATTCTGTCAAACTTTAATTTCCATAAGACACCAATGGAACTATACTAAATTCTACATACTGAGAGGGGAAAAAAAAAAAGAAGAAAGGAAAGAGAAAGAAAGTAAAGGAGGAAGGAAGAAAAAGAAGAACACAACTAATAAGGATTTCTTTTTTTTCAATGCTTGAGCTTAAACCCTAACTAGAATTCTCAATGCTCTGTGCATGTACCAGTATAGGTAAATTGATCCTGAATGAAATTTTAAATGATTTGTTCTCTGGCCCTCTGAATCCATTCATTCATACATATTTTCTGATTGTTGTAAAATCTCATAATTTTTCTTTCTATGTGTAAGCCTTTTTTTTTTTTCTTCCTGCCTTGATAATTGGCCCCCTGGGTCATGGAGGTTATTATCTCTAATTATGAGGTTAATAAAGGCACCAGAATAGAAAGTAATATACTAACGTTTTAACCATAGTAACTATCACACAATGGCATATAGGAGTCACTTGATAAAAGAGAATCAGTGGCATTACCCAGGGGAAGGCATAGCTTTTGCTAGTAGAGTTGAATCAGGGAATTTTAGTGACTTAGGGTACACTTGGCACATTGAACACTTTCTCCTTTTCTGTATGTTTTGTTTTATTTTATTTTTAGAAAAGGAAATACACTGAGAAATATACAGAGATCAGAGCACTGAACAGCTTTGGCTTCTGGTGGCGGTGCTAGGAATTGAACGGGAGATTTTAGAGCCTCAGGCATGAAAATCTTTTGCATAATTATTATGTTGTCTCCTCAGCTGTGAAGATTCCTATGTGTTCATTACAAATCAGAGAGCATGACTATTTTCCTACTAGTGTTTTATCATTATAAATTAGATTTATTAAGGCTGTGAAGTTATCTTTTAATTGAAAAATAAGTACAGAATGTTTTCAAGTTTACTTTTGACCATCTTTATAATTTTAGTTGAACTTCTTTTTCATGGATAATAAAATTGTATACTGATGTTCGTTCTTTTATCCAGGGTTTTGTATTTTGAGTCCACAATTTTTAATCTTTAACTGATCGACATAACAACACTTTTATATCCCTCAGTCTAATCATAATTCTGATAAAGTCTTTCTTTTAATGGATACTTCTTTCAGATAATCCAGGGAATACTTTAATTAACTTCTGTAACACTTCATTCTATGGGCTGACAAAACTAATTCTGTGAATTGTAGCCAACATATGATTGCCCTAGAGCCTACAGCTCTGATAATCAATTACAAATTCTGATTTTCTTTAGAATTTTCATTAGAAACCAATTTATGCCCCAATTACCATATCAGTAAGATTTTAGTTAAATTTATCTAAAATAAGTCTCTAGCAACAATTTATAGTAATTTTCTCATGAAAATAATGATTTTTCCATTGCTGATATTTTTTTATTACCTTCATTTTATTTATTGGATAGAGACAGAAATTGAGAGGGAAGGAGGAGATACAGAGGGAGAGCAACAGACACCTGCAAGACTGCTTCACCCCTCACAGAGCTTTCCCCTGCAGGTGGGGAGCAAGAGGGTTGAGCCTGGATCTTTGCTCACAGTAACGTGTGCGCTCAACCAAGTGCACTGCCACCTGGCCCCTCTCACTGATAGTTTATAGTATAATTAGGTGGAGCAAAATACTGCTTAGGAGGAAAAAAGGTAAATCAGAATATATGGATTTACTTCAACAAATTGTAACAACTATCTGCTATTTTATGTTTGTGTATGGTGCCAAGACTTCCTGTGTACACCATTACAAACTCCTGGGTCAATCTGTTTACTTCTTTCTATATATATTTTTTTAAGATTTATTTATTCTTATTTTACTGACAGAAAGAAAGCAAGATACTGCTCAACTCTAGTTTATGGTGGTGCTGGGGATTAAGCCTGGGAGACTGACTCCTCAGGCATGAAAGACTTTTTGCATAACCATTATGTCATCTCCCCAGGCCACATTGTTTCCTTCTAAAATTGTCCTCAGTTCATAAAAACCTGAGAAAGAGGCACATTTTAGAATGATAGATTTTGGTCCCCTTATAAGAAGACAAGAACATAAATAAGAAGTGAATCAAGACTGATTTATGGTGATTAAGAGGAAAGGCAATAGTGACTTGTGGATAAAATTGGTAATAGTAATGCAAATATGAAACACGCATAGGTTTAAAATACACTGTCAAAATTATATATACTGTCAACCATTGAGTTGAATTTACTGGATGTACAAGGCAAGGGATAGCGAAGATTGAAAAAGAATTTCAGTTTTCTTCTAGAAAAGGAGGAATAGATAAGTAATAGTTGATGTGGTTACATGCAGTGAACAATCAATTTAGCAATAGACATTTTGAGATGCCCATGAAGTATAGAAGAGATGATATTATATATGCAGTTTGGTCAAAAAAAGTCTATTGAATTTTATTGGAGGAGCCAAGCTCAAATAAAAAATTTGGCAGTGAATGATGCAATGGAAATAGTTCAAGTTATGGGGAGTTAGGCAGTAGAGCAGTGGGTTAAGCGCACCTGGAGCAAATCACAAGGATCAGCACAAGGACAGGCATAAGGAACCTAGTTTGAGCCCCCGGCTCCGCACTTGCAGGGGAGTCTCTTCACAGGTGGTAAAGCAGGTCTGCAGGAGTCTTTCTCTCCCCCTCTCTGTCTACCCCTCCTCTCTTCATTTCTCTCTGTCCTATCCAACAACGACAATATCAATAATGACTACAACAATAAAACAGCAAGGTCAATAAAAGGGAATAAATAAATAAACATTAAAAAAAGAAAAACAACAAGGGTAACAAAAGGGAATACAGAAATATTTTTAAAAAGAAATATTTCAAGTTATGAAAATGAATACAGTAAAATAAAAAGGAAGGTACCTTTGGAAGGAAAATATGTAGAAAGATATATGATGTTTTATTCAACTTTGGATGATGATAAAATCAGCTATAATAAAATGCTATGTGCATAATAGCATCAAGTGAAGTAAAAATAAATGGGCACAGAACCATTATGCACTGAAAATTTTGCAACCATTTATTTCTTATTTGTCTAGTCAATGTGATAGATATACAGGTAACCAAGACAACTTTACCTCGTGGAGGTCAAGTACAAAAGGATATATTTAAAAAATGTGATGTCTTGGTTGATGTCTACAATTAACTATTTAAATTAAACAGGGAGTAGGGTGGTAGCGCAGCTTGTCAAGTGCAGGTGACATAATATGCAAGGACCCATGGAAATATCCAGTTCGAGCCCCTGCGGGGGAGTTGCTTCACAAATAACCACATCATCAAAGCTTTCTGCAGTGCAGTGGGAACTGGGCTCAAACCTGGGTCATGCACATGCCAAAACAGTTGCATTACACAAGTAGAGATATTTTAAAAGAGTATCTCCCTGCCATAGTTTACTACCACTTCTGATTTTATTATTGCCTCCATAGCACTGTTCAGTATTTGAGATTTGAGTATTATATCTTTACTGTATCTTTGATGACAATGAAACACTTCAAAGTCAAGTTATTTCCTGTTATGTACACTTTCTTATTTCCAGTGACAACTTCAAAAAAACACTTATAGAACTTATGTTTAAGGGAAGGCGATTAAAAAAAATTGAATGGTAAACACTTGACATGTTTCATGTTGTTAAGAAAGATTTCTAGACTCCCGAGTGCTAAGTATGCCAGTATCAACGCATGGGAAGTGTTCACATGAAATTTCCATCACGCCTCTCTCCCTGCTTTGCTTGTAAAGTACAAAGTATCTTTGACTCAATATCATCCCATCCAACCTGTATTGATACTTGTCCTAGTCTGCTCTCTATTATTGAATGCAAATGTGCTTCATGAGCAATATCCATGGGGGAAAAACTTTATTCATATTTACAAACTCATTTTAAAATAAATTATTCTGTTAATTATTTCAAAATGATTTTATTTCTGGTTCATTTTATTCTGCACTCACTTTCCTGAAGGTCAGACTGGTCTCTTTTAAAAAAATATTCTCAATTCCTGATATCAATATTTCTAAGAGTGTGACTTCATTTTAATATCAGCCCATGTGAATATCAAATGAGTCTGCATAAGCTTCTCCCACAGCAGAGTTTTGACATTAAGAAAATTAAAATATGCCCTAATCATAGAATGTTTTAACTGTTGTCTGACATTTTAAAGGATTTTCTCATGAATTTCAGAATAGATTGTACTCCTGCCTGACTTTTTAGATATAAAAAATAATCTTCTAAGTGATTTAAACTTTATTTCTAATTTATAATAGAACTGTTATATATATATATACATATATATATATATATACATATATATATATATATATATAGAGAGAGAGAGAGAGAGAAACTGTATAACAAGTTTTCTTTGTTTATGTTTTTTACTAATAGGAAACCCAAGAAAAGATTTTGTCATAGAATCTTAGTTTATTATTATAATTAACTAGAATCTTGAAGTAAATTTACTTTTTAAAATATATCTGTTTATTTGTTATTGGATAGAGACAGAGAGAAATTGAGAGGGGAAGGGGAAATAGAGAGGAAGAGAGACAGACACTTTCAGCCTTTCTTCCCCATTCGTGAATCTTACCCCCTGCACATGGGGATCAGGAGCTTGAACCTCAGTCCTTGCACACTGTAATGCATCTTCTTAACAAGGTGCACCACTGTCTGGCCCCATTAAAGTAAATTTATTATAATTAGTGTACTAAACAGAAATTTAGCAGAAAGAATTTTAACCAAGATTCCAGAGAGAAGAAATTCCTAATTTAATATTTGTTCCTGAGGGCTGAAAAGCTAGTACCCTGGAGAGCTTATATGCCTTTCCTTGCATGTACACTAGGTTCAAGTCTTAACACAAAATGGGAGGTGCCATGGCCCTAGGCAAAATTTGGCTGGTGTTGTCTCTTTCTCTCTTTGTGTGTCTCTCTAGCTAAATAAAAAAGTCAGCCCAGGGGTAGTGAAATGGTGCCTGCATGAGGTGCAGATTCTGCAAATAACAATAACAACAATGATATTCTTCTATGAGACTGGATATTTAATTATCTTTTGGGGATTCTTTTATTATGAGGAAAGAAGTTCAAGATTTAAGGACTTTTTCCTTATTAGTGTTCAACAAGCTGGAGCTATTATATATTCATATGGTTGTTCTAACTGTATTAATAATGCTTGCTATATAAATATGCTGTTTATCTTTTGGTGTACATTTTTATGTTTTATATAATCCATATATATACATACATATATATATATATATATATATAATAATGTAGTAAACATGTAACCCTAGTAACCATAGTACCATAGTGTGCTTGCATAGTGTGATAAAATAAAAACATATGTATTAGTAGGATAAGAAATACTATGATGTCAATGATGTCAACCCAAACCTGATTGGCCAATGATGGCGTAACCTGGAACACCAGAGGCAAGCTAGTGTAAGTAGAGGTTCAGAAACCAGCTGGATGAAGTACCTTCACCATTACTGACTGGGATGGGGCCAGTGCTGCTAAAGACTTCAGCACACACGGCCAGGCTACGTAACTGCTTCCCCAACTTCCAGAGACCCTCGTTCATCTGGTCAGGCTAGCAGACAGAGGACCATCAGTTCAGTGGCACAGCGACTGATGACCATGTAGTGAGCCTTACCTGCGAATGGCTACTGAGGAAGGAGAGGTATCCGGTTGATTGTGTGTTGTGTGAATTGTGTGACTATCCTCTGGCATCTAAACAAGTAAAGAATTATTGCTTAAACCTGACACGCTCTATGAGTGAGGAGTGAGTCCTTACTCTTATATCTTGCTCACGACAATAACACTTAAGATAAATTTATTCCTTACATTGACACATGGATCCTTAATATCTTTGATTTGTTTCTGGAGTAGTCTATCTTCCATACTGACATTCAAGTTAATCTGTTCCTACAATTCTAACTCACCAGTAGTTTTAACAATGTCACTTTACCACTATGTTACACCTTTTCAAACACAGTATTCCATTCTGCTATATTTTTTAAATATTTATTTCCTTTTTGTTGCCCTTGTTGTTTTATTGTTGTAGTTGTTGTTGTTATTGACATTGTTGTTGGTGGTGGTGGTTAGGACAGAGAGGAATGGAGAGAGAAGGGGAAGACAGAGAGGGGGAGAGAAAGACAGACACCTGCAGACCTGCTTCACTGCCAGTGAAGCGACTGCCCTGTAGGTGGGGAGCCCGGGGACCCAACCTGGATCCTCACGCAGGTCCTTGCACTTTGTGCACGTGCGCTTAACCCGCTTGGCTCCCAGATCTAACATTTCTAAGAAGCCTGTCTGTCAGGTCTAAGGAAACCTAGATGTTGGAGTGATGTGAGCAGGACTACAAAGACCACTGAGATGACCCTGCAATGATTTTGTATTCTTGAGAAGATCTTGAAGATATAGGACTAAATTGAATGTCACTTGGGCTATGTGTTAAGGAACTGGTTGTAGGGAGAAGGAGAAGAAGGAGTACAAATATCTAGGCTTTTGTTGTAATGTATGCAAAAGATACTGGTGACTTTAACCAGGGTCATCAAAACATTACTTTTTGTAATTTTATTTTTCACTAGAGTTTACCTGGAGGTCACTCATGGTTACAAGTTCTGTAAGATTCTGCTTTCTGCCCCAGACCAAATCAAATCGATGGGGTTTACAGTCAACAATATTTATACCCCTTTCCCATATTTGGGAGCTACTCTCTTCCCTGATCCAACTTTCTGTCCCTTTTCCAGCCATGATATCATCTCCCCAGACAATAACTTGGATCCACCTGTATATCAGATTTCAGACTCAGGGGGGAAAAAATCTAGTATAGCCACAGGTCCTTTGGAATGTAACTAAAAAATTCCTACTAGCTATCTACAAAATGGAGGACTCCCCCAACACTTCATCTGCATTATTCCAGCCTGTAGGTCCATGATTGTTCAACAATTTGTTTGGCTTTGTATGTTAACTCTCTTTTCAGACACCAGGTTCCAGATGCTACCATGATGCCAAACAGACCCCACCAATATGTCCTAGAGCTCTGCTTCCACAGAGCCCCACCCTACTATAGAAAGAGAGAGGCAGGCTGGGAGTATGGATGGACTAGTCAACATCCATGTTCAGCTGTTCAGCAGGGAAGCAATTACAGAAGCCAGATCTTCCATCTTCTGCATCCCACAATGACCTTGGGTCCATACTCCCAGAGGGATAAAAAATAGGAAAGCTATCAGGGGAGGGGATGGAATATGGAGAGCTGGTGGTGGAAATTGTATGGAGTTGTACTCCTCTTATCCTATGGTTTTGTTAATGTCTTCTTTGTTTAAATAATTTTTTAAAAGATTCTTTCTCCTTTGTGAAATATTTTCATTTATCAACAAACTACTGATGCTCACTTTCTAGGCTTTAATATTAGCCCATGTTTATGTTTTTAGAATGCAATTTACTATCCAATATTATGTATTTTTCTTCATAAACAGTGGGCCCCCTGGAGTCAAGAATCATGAAATCTACATTTCCATCACATCACACCTTCAGTTGAATGTACAAGCTTAAATTAATGCTTGCATAATGCATTAGATATACTAATCAGAGATTATAAAATAACAAAATAAGTTTTGACAACTGTCCAAGTACATACCTGGTGTTCAAGAAATCATGAATCTTGTACAGAATATTTAAATATTTTTAATCAGGTTAAAGACTAGATATTATTGTATGTTAATATAAACCTATAGTGTTCCTCTAGTAATCATAGTTCAACTTATCTCTATTTGATTTTTAACTTCATTCCCAAATGACTGGCATTTTAGAAAGTTTGCAACATGCCAGAGCATATCAACTCTTATTTTTAAAAGGATATGAAAGACAATGGATTTGTAATTCATAATATAAAAACTGAAGAAAAATATTTAAAATATATTAATACTTGGGAAATACTCATTCTATCTTAAGACAAACTACATCTCTCTTAATATTGTAAATGCCTTATTAATTAAATTGCTTTTGTGGGAGTTAGGTGGTAGTACAGTGGGTTAAGCGCATGTGGCGCGAAGCATAAGGACCTGCATAAGGATCCTGGTTCGAGCTCCCAGCTCCCCACCTGCAGGGGAGTCGCTTCACAAGCTGTGAATGAGGTTTGCAGGTGTCTGTCTTTCTCTCCCTCTCTCTATCTCTCCCTCCTCTTGCCATGTCTCTCTGTCCTATCCAACAATGATGCCATCAATAACAACAACAAAAATAACTACAACAACAATGAAAAACAAGGGCAACAAAAGGGAAAATGAATAAATAAATATTAAAAATGCTTTTGTAGTTTTCTTTATTGTATATTATGAAAGTAGGATATATATATTTAAAATACATATATGAATATACATACATATGTTGTGAATATACATAAGCATGTCATCATTCATGAGTACATATGCATATATGTTTATGTCAATATATTCTTTATTAATTTTTTGAACGTGAGTTACAAAAAAAACTATAATTTTGCTTAGTTGACTTTTTTTTACCATATACTTCATTTCATCAAAATTAATCTGTTCTTGTTTTTCTCTTTTCTCACTGTTAGATTTTGATGTAATTATGTTGCTGAAATAGTCTTCAAGAGAATTGAATTAGTATATTATTCGAAAAAAGTCATGTCAAAAATGCCAGTCTTACTAATGAGTACAAGTTGATTTTGTTTGCCTCCAGGGTTACCACTGCGACTCAGTGCTGGCACAAAGAATCCACCCCTCCTAGTGGCCATTACCGCCACCCCATTTTATTTTATTTTATTTTATTTTATTTTATTTTATTTTATTTTTTTATCCAGTAGGATAGAGAGATATTGAGAGGGGTAGGGGAAACAGAGAGGGAGAGAGAAAAATAGACACCTTCAGACTTGTTCCCCCTACTCCTGAAGCATATGCAGTGCAGGGGTGGTGTGAAGATTCCGCTCTGCAGTGTTTGTGTGGGGGGAGGGGCTCTTCCTGTGTGCAAGTCTTTGCACATGATATTGTGTTAAGCGCTTAGCCTGGTGCATTACTGCCTGGCCCAGCACAAGCTGATTTTTCAAATTACATTTACAATCTTTTTGTACAAAGAAATGGATAGCATGCTTAGTTAATACTGGCTCTTACCACATAAACAATTTTGGTACTAGACTTCTCTCTGCAGTGATCTCTAAAATGGACATAGTTCTAGGGTATATTTTAGAGGATGCTTCAACTGTGAAAGCTAGTGAAATACTATAATCAGTTTCCAGAATATAAAAATATTTCAGTAAATGTGAGAAGCAAAATTAAATTGCTAAATTTTTATTTTTGTAGTAAATTTAGGCAAACTTCTACCACTTGATATGAAAATAACAGGTTTTCTTAATATTATTTAAAGTGTAAACATTTTGCCTCAAATTTAGATACCCTCTAGACCTACAGCCAACAATACCTGTCATCTGAAACACAATCTACACATTGGCATCCAAAATGTGTGAGTTTTTCACTGGAAATTCCGTTTGCAACATATATGAACATTAACAATAACCTAAAGAATAGTTTTTTTATTAAACTTTTCTTTGTTTACATGACACCATGTAGAGTTATAATTTATCTCCTCAAATTATGTTATGTTTCTTTCAGAATATGTACAAACTTTTAGAATAATAGGAGCATTCTTTTCCTACTAGTAACACAATTTTCTTTCTTTCCTTTTTTTTTTTTTGCCTCCAGGGTTATTGCTGGGGCTCAGTGCCTGCACCACGAATCCACTGCTCCTGGAGACCATTTTTTTCCCCTTTTGTTGCCCTTGCTGTTTTATCATTGTTGTGGTTATTATTATTGTTGTTGTTGTTTCTGTCATTGGATAGGACAGAGAGGAATCGAGAGAGGAGGGGAGATAGACAGGGGGAGACAAGTATAGGCACCTGCAGACGTGCTTCGCTGCCGTGAAATGACTCCCCTGCAGGTGGGGAGCTGGAGGCTTGAACCCAGATCCTTATACTGGTCCTTACGCTTTGCGCCACATGTGCTTAACCCACTGTGCTACCGCCCAACTCCCAACACAATTTTTCTGTGTTGTTGGTGTCGCCCCTGACTTCTCCACTCTGGACTGACTTTCTCAGATATAAATAGGTAAAAAGCACCCTTATCTTCCCCCAGGGGACAGTCAAGCACCAACCTGGGTCACATGCACAGGAAAGCAGGCACCTTCCCAGGTCAGTACTTATAGGCCCAATTACTCAATACTATTTACTAAAGAAATTATTATTAAGGGAGTCGGGCTGTAGCGCAGCGGGTTAAGCGCAGGTGGCGCAAAGCACAAGGACCGGCATAAGGATCCCGGTTCAAACCCCGGCTCCCCACCTGCAGGGGAGTCGCTTCACAGGCGGTGAAGCAGGTCTGCAGGTGTCTATCTCTCCTCTCTGTCTTCCCCTCCTCTCTCCATTTCTCTCTGTCCTATCCAGCAACGACGACAACAACAATAATAACTACAACAATAAAAAAAAAACAAAAAAAAAAAAAACAAGGGCAACAAAAGGGAATAAATAAATAAAATAAATATTATAAAAAAAAAAAGAAAAAGAAAATTAAAAAAAAAATTATTATTAAGATGTTTTCTCATATGCTGAAAAATTTGATGGATGAGATTTAGTTTAAAACATTTGTGTTTTCTTGCCTATTATAATTGAAAGGGTCTTGTAAAACATTTATTTATGTTGTGCTATGACTCATAAGGAAAAGTTGGTTATATTAAATTTTGATTTTCAAGTATCCATTTTTTCATCTTCTAGGTTGATCCCTCAGAATTCATATGATTGTTATAGGAAGAATGTGGTAAAATAGGTAAGAAGACCACCGAAGGCAGGCAAGGGAGATTTAGATCTCTGATCTCTGCTTCCTCTCCCCCTTCCTGTTTTCAATAAGCCAAAATTGTGATTGAGTATAACTCTCCTCCTCGCTCATAACTGCAGTCATATGTCTAAATATGGCTACAACTTGATTTTCCAAATTACATTTACAATATTTTTGTACAAAGAAATAGACAACATGCATAGTCAGTGTTGTTTCTTACCACATACACAATTTTTGTTATTAGACTTCTCTTGGCTGTAACATGGATATGGTGAAAAACGATGATTCTGCCTGAGGCACCAAAGTTTCCAGTTTCAGTTCCCAGCACCACCATAAGCTTAACAGTGCTCCAGTAACAACCCCCCACCACACACACACACACAGAGAGAGAGACCCACCATACACACACACAGAGAGAGAGAGACCCACCATACACACACACACAGAGAAACCCCCCACCACAAACACACACACACACACAGAAACCCCCCACCACACATACACACACACACACACACACACACACACACACACACACACACACAGATTATTCTCTGTTGACTGGGGTCAATCATATTATACAACTATAATGCACTTACTCTGTAACTCTCCTGAATTTACAAACTTACAATTTTCTATATTCCAACTTACCCTGGTTAATCATCTTTCATTCTATTTAATTATAAAAATACAGATTAGAACTTTAACTAGCTGCAGTCATGCCTACCCATATCTGCATTTGTAAGCATATATCCTTTCTTTGTGCTTTGTACTTTAACTTATCCATACAGTACTTCAAACCAGCTCCAAAATTTTAACGCTTGATCACAATCATTCTTTCTAAGTAAGGACATAACTTCAGCAATTTCTCTTTCTAGCTTGTTTCTTCAAATGTTTCTTTTTTTTTTTTTTTTTTTGTCACCTCTGGTGTTTTGCTGCTCCTGACTGACTTTTTCAGAAAGAGACATAGAGAGAAGGACAGAAATCATAGCACTGACTCTTCCTTCAATACCAAGTGGAATGCCCTCAAAGTTGGATCAAACACATAGCTAAGAAGTGCAAAATCCAAGTGAGCTATATTTCCAACCTTAGAAAACCAATTTCTGGGACGATACCGGCACACCCCGCCACACCTGGTTAAGCACACATAGTACCAAGCAGAAGGATCACTGTTCATGCCCCCACTCCCCACATGCTGTGAAGCAGGTCTGCAGTTGTCTGTCTGTCTCTCTCTCTCTCTCTCTCTCTCTCTCTCTCCCTCCTCTCTAAATTTCTCTCTGTCCCGTCATATAAAATGGGGGTTGGGGGGGGAGGAAGATTTTTCCAAGTTGTCCGATTGATTCTCTTGTTCTCTGATCATTTTATTATTTTGAAATTTTAATTCAGCTATGGTGTTTAAACTATGTGGGAGCCAGAAAAACAAATGTCATCTGAGGCAATAATACTTCACTGAAGCCAAATTGAAAGTCAGTTTTGGGGGGTTAGATTGAATCTGTCATAATACTGGACTGCTTTCTTGTCAACAAGTCATTCCTTTTTAATGAGTATAAACTTAGAATAAGCAAGTTAAATTAGGTTTATCAATACTTCCTTCAAGATGTTATTGTGCCATCTCTATTTTGGAAGGATTTCAAAAGAGAAAGAACACAGGATGTTGTGGCTGAAAGAAGCAATTAGGTTCTCAATATGCGTACATTCATTTATTTGTAATGGTAGCATCCCAAACTTGATTAATAGCATGGTCTTCTTCTGGTAATTAAACATTTTGCCAAATTTCCTAAAATCAAGATGTTTACAAAAAGCCAGAGACTGCCAACATTTTATGAACAATTTTTCAAGACTGAGTCTCTAATAAAGTCATAATTCTTTTTTTTTTCCTCCAGGGTTATTGCTGGGCTCGGTGCCTGCACCATGAATCCACCGCTCCTGGAGACCATTTTTCCCCCTTTTTGTTGCCCTAGTTGTTGCAGCCTCATTGCGGTTATTATTGCCATTGTTGATGTTGATTTGCTGTTGGATAGGACAGAGAGAAATGGAGAGAGGAGGGGAAGACAGAGAGAGAGGGGAGAGAAAGACAGACACCTGCAGACCTGCTTCACCGCCTGTGAAGTGACTCCCCTGAAGGTGGGGAGCCGGGGGCTCGAACTGGGATTCTTACGCCGGTCCCTGCGCTTTGCGCCACGTGAGCTTAACCCATTGCGCCACCGCCCGACTCCCATAAAGTCATAATTCTAAGATCACTCGCCTAAGAAGTAAGATGACCGGAGTTTTCTAGTTCACTAAAGATGATGCGTATTTTCAATATCCCATATGACTTCTCCTTCTGCCCATTTCATCAGATAGAAGGAGAAGTAGTTTTGCTCATATTATTTGATTGAAGAGTGTAGGCAGTAGTAGCAACACAGAAATATATACTGGTAATTATGTTACAGTCAATCATGGAGTTGGTGTTATCTTTCTAATTCTCTTTAATTATATTTGTCACATGGCTCTATGAAATATTTCAATTTCATCCAGGAAAGCAATTGGGAAGACCATATAAGCACCCAAACAAAGTTCACATGTACAGAACAATGTTGACTGATAGGAAGGGAGGAATTAAAAAAAAAAAAAAACTAAAGCATAAAAATAAAACAAAAGTTGTAGAAATTAGTGCACTGAATGAGTATAGAAAATGAAATGCAAATAAAGAAATAAAAAGAAAAGAAAAGAAAACAGAGTGGGGAAAACAAAGGATAATAGCAGAATAGATCTCCATTTCTTTCTAAACCCAGCATTATATATTGCACATGCCTGGTCTGTATTATCTACTTCCTGTCACTTATTGATACTGTAGGATTTGTGCTGATCATAAACAGTTTTTTTTTCAGTCTTCACAAATTTAGCCTAGAAATATTTATCTCAGCAAGTGGTAGTATGCAATCTACTACCTAGTAAACATGTATAAAATATTTAAGTAAAAAAACTGATATGGAGATTTTTTTGTACAAATACGTTCTATAAACTCAGATAAAAAAATTCCATAGGCAAAGGATTATTGTAAATGTATTATACATCCACATATTTGTATTATCTTTATTTGAGAGAGACAGTCAAAATTCAAGAGGGAAGGGGTTAATACAGGGGGGAGAGATAGAGAGATACTTGCAACACTGCTTCATCATTCATGAAGCTCCCCCCCACCCACAGGAAAAAACAGAGGCTTGAACCTGGGACCTTGTGCACTGTAACACGTGCACTCAACCAAGTGTGCCTACACCCACCCCTTCTGTTTTATAATAAATAATACTGTAATTCAAAGTGACTATCTAATGAATTTCACTAAAGTATTTGCCTAACTAAAATTTTATCTGAAACAACTTCTGAGGAGGTTTATTGGTTTGGGTAGGTTTTAAGCATATATCTTGATGTGGTCATGCCATTTGGTCAAGATTTCTAAGTTTTGGGAGACATAAGGCAGACCTGGGGAAAAATTACAAGGTGCTTTAAAAGAACAATATCCTTTTCTTTCATATTCCTAAGGGAAATATCATCTTACTGAAGATGATCCCTAGCAGGTATTCCCTTCCAAATCCAAACAAATAGAAATATAAGAAAACCAATGCATGATACCTGTGATTATGTTTCAAAAATTCAGATCAGAGTCTCACTCATGTTGGACCTGAATCTGTTTATCTGCTTACCTACCCTAATGCAGAGAGTTTTGTGAAGCTGTGAAACAGCAGAAAAGTACAGATGTCAGTTCTGATAGACTTATTACGAAGAGGTAAGGAAGATAAGTTATCCTTGTTCCTATTCTTTGATGAGTTTGAAACTTAGAAGATGTTTGAGATCAGAAAATATTTATATGCTTCACTTCAGACTGTGTCCAGAGACTTCACGTGTGGAATGACAACCCTTCAGCTTCATTACTCGGGTGAGACCTTTCCTTTCATAGTATACTCTAATTCCATCTCAGGTGGTTCACTTTCTAACAAAGTCCCAAAACCTAGATACACACCAGTTTCTGTGAGAGAGAGCATATGTTCACACGTATCCGTAAACTACTGCAAAATATATACCTGAAAGCAGAAGTACACTAGAGTTTGCAGTGAGTATCCCCCTAACACTTCCTCTCCACTATTCCAAGCTTTGGGTCCATAATTGCTCAACAATTTGTTTGGCTTTGTATGTTAACTCTTTTCAGTCACCAGGTTCCAGATGCCATCAGGATGCTGGCCAGGCTTCCCTGGATTGAAGACCCCACCAATGTGTCCTGGAGCTCAGCTTCCCCAGAGACCCACCCTACTAGGGAAAGAGAGAGGCAGACTGGGAGTATGGACCGACCAGTCAACGCCCATGTTCAGTGGGGAAGCAATTACAGAAGCCAGACCTTCTACCTTCTGCAACCCTCAACGACCCTGGGTCCATGCTCCCAGAGGGCTAGAGAATGGGAAAGCTATCAGGGGAGGGGGTCGGATATGAAGATTGGGTGGTGGGAATTGTGTGGAGTTGTACCCCTCCTACCCTATGGTTTTGTTAATTAATCCTTTCTTAAATAAATAAAAAAGAAAATATTTATCAATAAAAACTAACGTCATCTGAGGATTGTGGTGCAAAGTCATTGTGTAGGGAACAGATGATTCAGTCATAACTCTACAGGAACCACAGGCTGGTAGACAAAAACACTAGCAAGATTTGTTAAGACTTCCACATGCCACTCCCACCCATGGTTTAGTTTTAAATTATGCCAGCAAAGAAACTTATAAAAAGTCACCAACTCTGCCTATATAGTTTTGTAATTATAGACCAAGTAAAAATATAAGAAAACCATTGATAGTTGTGATTATGATTCAACAATTCAGATCAGAATCTCACTTGTATTGGACCTGGATCTGTTTATTTGCTGACTCATTCTAATGTAGAGCAATAATAATATACTCACAAAGTGCTAGTATAAAGAATCTTCCTTTCTTTTTCTAATTTATTTATTTATTTATTTTTTACTTATATAATGGAGGGAGACAGAGAGAAACTGAGTTGGAAGGGTGTGATAGAGGAAGAGATAGAAAGACGCCTGCAGTATTGCTTCCCCACTGCAGGTGGGGGTTGGGAACTTCAACCTGAGTTCTTGTGTATGATAGCATGTACACTCAGCCAAGTGTGCCACCACTAGCTCCAAGAATCATTTTTTCTATTTTCTTCTTATCTCACCAAAAAGACCCTGAAGAAGAATGAAGACACCGGAAGAGAATAAGCAACCCCAATAACATGACATCAGAAACAGAGTTGCCTTTGTGTTGCAGTAACAGATGTTATTAAATGATGGATATTAAATTTATGTGCACTAAATTAAATATCCAAGTTACCTTTGAAAATAGATTCAAACGTTCTCTCATTTTCCCTCTCCACTTCTCTCGCTCTTACCAACAAAGGGGATTTGACATAGCACAGTTGTTAGTGGATATGAGAAAAAAAGTAAAGCATTTCTGTATGAGAACCTTCTGACTGAAACACATGTGAGAGTAAGAAGAAGAAGGAACTAAGAGATGATTGATTCATTAAATACTATCTGCATTCCTTCACTCACCAGAAATTTATCCCTCTGTTTTTTATCCATATTTAGAACTGGTATAAGTAGATAGCATAACCATGTATTGTGTGATGGCCTAAAGGCATTCTGTTGTACTCTTTTGACAAAAATGAACTGACTTAAAGGAAAGTAAGTTATTACAAGGAATATGGTTTAAAAAGCCTTTACCTGCTTATTGAGCAGGCATACAATTGCTTAGTAAGAAGACTTGTGAGTTGCCATATAGCCCTCTCATGGAAGGCAAATCCTTCTGCTTTTGAAAGATTGTCATTCAATTTCATACATTTCTCTCACATCAGTCACTACAAACACAATGGTAACAATCCCTGTCTGTCAGAGCCCAAAGGAAGGAGGCAGTATCTTTAAATGGCTTCTCTTTTCATGGAGTCTGCTGTCAAGGGAAGTGGGAAGGAGGGAGGAGGCAGCATGAATGAAGTGGACATGCAGTACACACTATTCTGTAAGTAGGTAGGACTTTTACAAATATATTCCGCAGGAAATGCAAAGATTCCTTAATAAGTCCTATTTCTACAGAGCAGGATGTGTCTTTTAGAAATGACATTATCCAGAGTGCATTAAGGGTACAAAAGTAAAAACTAGTGCATTGTTAATGACAAACAGCATGATGCATTTTTTTATTTAAAATATTTTAAACATTTTACAAAATACACTATAAAGACCCATTCAATGTTTAGGCTCTTTTAATAAAAGGGGATGATGGAACAATATATATATATGGCAAACTGCAGAGATGTAAGGCTGTGAAAATGAAGCCAAAGAATATTTATTGATAATAATAGCTTACTAGGCTTATGCTAGGTTTCTGAACTATTTAAGTACTAAGGAGCTGCACCCTGCTATTAAAATTATGTTGTTCTATATTCTAGATCTCACTCAAGCACTAGTTAGTATACAAAAGCATGAAAAATGGGACCTAGATAAAAACAGAGATATCACATAAGATATGCATGCCAAAGCCTCCACACTTGATGTAGGACTTCACCAACAGCCAGAGCTAAGTGGTGCAATGGTCAAAATAAAAATAAATAGCAATGTGTCAGACTGTTTAATGTTTTATTTGCATAAATAACATTAACATTTCCATCATCTGATAATCAAAAATAGGTCTTTTTAATTTTCCTGAAATTTAAAAGATTATCATTCTGCCCTTTTGTTGTTGATGTTGTTAATATTAGTAAGGTCATTCCAACGTCCATAAAACTGGAATAAATTTATGTATAAAGGAGCTTTTACTTTCTACCAAAAGGAAAGGATAAAGCCCTGGACAGTACTCAAATTTTAAATAACAAGATGAAGAGCTACAAGTGATAGGAGAGGTCATGGGGGAGAAAAATTTTAAAGTTGAATTGCTTTTCAGAGTCCTTTCAAATTCCTAAAGAAATTGTTTTCAAGGTAACCTTTGGGAAGCACTGCCCAAGTAATCTCTTCAGTGTCCTCTGTGACAATACTCTGCATGTAACTGAAGAAATATTCACCTACTCCAAGTGATTTGGGTCAATTAGACCCAAAAGGTATTTTCTTATTTTCCCCAAGTGCTTTAATTCAGTTCTCCAGACACCCTTGGCCTAGGTACCTCTTCTCTCACCTATTTCTAGCTGATGCATTTCTTTATTATTATTTTTAGTCCAGTGATCCTTGGGATTGAGACGTGGAATGTGGCCCCAGTGCTTTTTCCAGAACTTAGTAAAGAAGAACTAGAATCATATTCCCTGATATGATTGCTCTCTGTATGAAGTCTCAAATTGTATTAGATTTTGTTGCTATATAACATTAGACTGTAATGTCTGCCATGCCTTTCGTGTTCACACATAACTTACTTCTGATGTAGGATTTTCAGTGACATGAACTTTCTTTGAATGTAGTGTGTGTGTGTGTGTGTGTGTGTGTGTGTGTGTGTGTGAATCTCTGTGTGTTCCTTCATACTGTTAAAGGTTAGAGCAATTTTATTTTACATGTTATATAGCAATTCTTTTTTTAAAATGTAAGTTTTCCTATGCCCTATAGTATTCTTTAAAAAAATGGCAATTAGCTGAGTGCATACATTTAATGATGTTGTGAAATTCATGCTAGGTGCATGTTAGTTTACCTGACTTGCTCTTTATACATTCTTTTTATTTTCTTCCTTTTTAAATATTTTATTTTTTATGACTTTTTGGTTATCTTTATTTATTGGATAAAGACAGCCAGAAATCAAAAGTAGATGGGGGAGATGGAGGGGAGAGACAGAGAAACACCTGCAGCCCTGTCTCACCACTGGCAAAGTTTTTTTCTTTTCTAGTGGGGAACCGGAGTTTGGACCCGGGATGTTGAGCATTGTAACATGTGTGGTCAACTAGGTGAGCTACCACCTGGCCCCTTATTTTTAAATATTTATTATTATATTTATTTATTTTTGTTGGATAGAGACAGAGAAAAATTGAGACTGAGGGAGAGATAGATAAGGAAAGAGACAGATACTGTTTCACCACTCCTGACACCTTCCCTATGCAGGTGGGAACCAGGGTCTTGAACCCAGGTCCTTGCACTGTAGTGTGTGCACTTAACCAGATGCACTGCCACCTGGTCCCTTCGGAATCTTTTTATAAGCTCTCTGACTACATTCAGAATTTATTTCCTCAAAGCTGTGCAGTGGGAACCCTGTTTTGTTGCTAGCTATTATATGAAGGTCAATCTTAGGTCCCAGATACTGCCCACAGTGACTTACCACATGTCCTAACATATATTTTTTTTTCCTTATTTAGGGCAGCAGAGGAACATTTGACATGGCTTTAAATTATTCTGATTTCTACTGACTCTGCCATTGATGCCCTCTTTAAAAAAAAAGTTCACTGGGTCACTTCACACCTATTAGATTCTAGGAAAAGAAATTACATGAAAGTCTGTACCAAGAAAGAGGAATGCTGGGAACTATCCTAAGATTATTTGGCCTCTCATAACTATATCCTAGTAAGGATGCTCAAGGCTTTGGATTGATTGATTGATTGATTGATTGATTGATTGAGTTTTCTTTCCTTCCTGTAAGAAATTACTGATAAACTTGGTGCTTGCAGAACAGAAGAAAGCATAGGGGCCCAGGCAGTGGTACACTGGATTAAACTCACCTAGTATGAAGAGCAAGCATCTGGGTTCCAGCCCCCAGCTTCCCACCTGTGGGGTGGGGGATGGGGCCGCTTCACAAGAGATGAAGCAGGTCTGCAGGTGTCTTTCTCTCCCCCTCTCTATCTTCCTCTCCTCTCTGTTTCTCTCTCTGTCCTATCAAAAAAAAAAAAAGGCACAGGAGCAGTGGATTCATAGTGCAGGCACCGAGCCCCAGTGATCAGTGATTACCCCGGAAGCAAGAAAAAAAAAAAAGAAAGAAAGAAAACTTAAGTCATTTAAACATAGTGATCTAAAATGTACTTTCTACCTTGAGTTTTATAGATGATGAATTTCAGAGATTTTAAGAAGCATAATACCAAGGGTGGGAAGTGATTAAAATGCTAATTTTATTTTATTATTACTGTTGTTGTCATTATTATTACCTCCAAGGTTATCACTGGGACTCAGTGCTAGCACTACAAATCCACAGCTCCTGGGGGCCTTTTTTTTTTTTTTAATAGATTTGTCTATCGGACAGAGAGAAATCAAGAGGGAAGGGGAAGATAAGAGAGCAGAGAGATAGACACCTGCATTCTTGCTTTATGGCTTGTGAAGCGACCTCCTTGCAAGTTCGGAGCCTGGGGCCCTAAACCTGGATCATTGCACAGATCCTTGTGCTTCTTGCTACGCTTAACCCCGTGAGCTTAACTCAGTGCGCTCTGCGCCTCTTCCAGTAATTTTATATAAAACACAATGTAGACATATAAATCAGTAGTTAATTAATATGAGAGGGGGAAATCAATTGTATGTCTCAAAGTTTCTCAAAACACAAACTGAATCTTTTTAATATATAGGTTGTGTATTTGATATGCGGACTCTCTCAAAAGCCTAGACCAAGTATATTAGAAGCATCCAATAGCACAGCTATATACAAGATACTGAGTACTGTACAGCAAACCATAACAAAAGGACTTTTCAAAGTTAACCCAATTACCAAATAATGTGATGATAACATTAACTATCGATTTTTTTTTTAACCCTAAGACAGCAGGAACCTCACATCTCCACTATAGAGCCCCTACTTCCCCCAGTCCTGGAACCCTTGGATAGGGCCCACTTTCCCATATGCGTCTCCCAATCCATACCAAATAATATTGCATCCGCCGACCACAACCTAACCAACGCAATGATTGCCACCTCAACATGCTTCACCTCAGACTGTGTCCAGAGACTTCACGTGTGGAATGACAACCCTTCAGCTTCATTACTCGGGTGAGACTTTTCCTTTTATAGTACACTCTAATTTCATCTTAGGTGGTTCACTTTCTAACAAAGTCCCATAACCTAGATATACACCAGTTTCTGTGAGAGAGAGCTTATGTTCACATGTATCCATAAACTACTGCAAAATATATACCTGAAAGCAGAAGTACACTAGAGTTTGCAGTGAGTACCTCCTTAATACTTCCTCTCCACTATTCCAAGCTTGGGATCCATGATTGCTCAACAAATTGTTTGGCTTCGTATGTTAACTCTCTTTTCAATCACCAGGTTCCAGATGCCACCAGGATGCTGGCCAGGCTTCCCTGGATTGAAGACCCCACCAATGTGTCCTGGAGCTCAGCTTCCCCAGAGACACACCCTACCTAGAGTGGCAGACTGGGAGTATGGACCGACCAGTCTACGACCATGTTCAGCGGGGAAGCAATTACAGAAGCCAGACCTTCTACCTTCTGCAACCCACAATGACCCTGGGTCCATGCTCCCAGAGGGATAGAGAGTGGGAAAGCTATCATGGGAGGGGTGGTTTATGGAGATTGGGTGGTGGGAACTGTGTGGAGTTGTACCCCTCCTACATTATGGTTTTGTTCATTAATCCTTTCTTAAATAAAAAATTTTAAAAAAAGAAAAAGAAAAAGAGCTGTAATTAAAGAGCAGTAAAAGGAAAAAAAAAACCACAATGAGTGGCTTTTTTGAGGTAGGTGGGGTTCCCAGTGATATCTGAGAAGTGGCCCAGGTAAGCTATCAGATAAACAAAATTGAATGAATTATTTAAAGATTTCAGGCATTGGATTTTCATCTTTCACTCTCTTGCCAAATTTAGCAGAGATTAGAAGATCTCTGTTAATAAGAATACCAGCAGTGACTACTGCTGACTGGGAGGGCTTATCCTTTATTGTGCTTGATATCATTGGAATTTTTTTCCTTATTTAAAATATTTATTTATTCCCTTTTGTTGCCCTTGTTTTATTGTTGTAGTTATTGATGTTGTCGCTGTTGGATAAGACAGAGAGAAATGGAGAGAGGAGAGGAAGACAGAGGGGGAGAGAAAGGTAGACACCTGCAGACCTGCTTCACCACCTGTGAAGCGACTCCCCTGCAGATGGGGAGCCGGGGGCTGGAACCAGCATCCTTACTCAGGTCCTTGCACTTTGCGCCACCTGCACCTAACCCACTGTGTTACCGCTGTTTGCCCCATCGGAATTTTTTTTAAGGTTAAGTATGAGGTTCCTCTTAATAAGTATTGAGTTGAAGGTCACCCTAGAAAGGAAGCTGAGTCCAAACAACAAGTGTTCCAGTTTAAAGAGTAAATTTAAAGAAGAAAGAAATAAAACACTTCTTAAAGTTATACACCATGGAATAAAAGTCACCCACATTATGCATAGATGTGCTATGATATTATAATATCCACTTACATCATGTATATCCAAATATATAAATCATGTCTAATGATATTAACGGAGAAATACATAAAATAATCATAAAAACAGAAACACTATTTAGACAAGGATAGAATATATATTTTCTAGAAGGAAATAATACATTTTCAATGTAAAATAAAATAAAGAGATGGTATAGATGGGAGAAATCCTAGTACATGAAATGAAGGAAAGCATATCTGGTAGCATCTGCAAATTGGTGTCTGGAAGGTGGCAGGACATAAATTGAGACAAAATGGTTAATGAATAGGAACCAAAAAGGAATAGAACAGATGAGCTTGGGGATCTTAGAGTAGAAGCAAGCTCGGAAAAGTTATAGGAGGAAGAAGAGGACTCTGGACTCCAGCTTCATCAGCACCCAGAGAGAGAGAGAAGGGAAAGGAGAGGGACATATGAAGGTAGTAATGTTGTCGTGAGTGGCTTGGAGAGGAAGAGAGGATTGGATCAGGAAGAAAAAGGGGGCAGTTTTGTATAAATGTGGACAGATAGTTGAAGAGATGATGGCTGGCCCATGTTGTGGTTTGCAGTGGGGCGACAGAAAATTCAGAATTCTGGTGGTGGGAATGGAGTGGATTTATACTCCTGTTGACATGTAATTCTGTAAATCAATATTAAATCACTAAAAAAATATTTTTAAAAGAGAGAAAGAATACCTTACAATCTAGTTGCTTTGTGTTCAATGATACAAAATGGAGCATCAAGTGACTAAACGGTAAAACAGGACTAGAACCTCATGTTTAAAATGCTTTCACAATAGGCTGTTCAGAGATAACAAATTCTGAAGACAGGTGTTCCACTAAAAACACTTTTAGAAAAGATTTTGACATATTTAAGCGATGAAGGATTTCAAGTATTTCTTATTAATATGTACCAGTGGGAGATATTGTCTTATCAATAAACATGTTAATTGGGCTTGGTTGACAGTTGAGAGAGAAAGTTATATAATAGGGGTCACAAACTCAAAAGTCTACAGAGGCCCTGCTGTTCATGTAAATGAGAGAAACAGCCTAAATGCAAGTATAATACAAAAGAGTCTGGAGGAGCTCTGTAACTGGGGACCATGTAACCTTTCTAGAGGGGGCAGCTCTTAATCATTACAGCCACAGGAAAGACAAAATTAAGCATATCAAAGTTTCTAATGGTTTCTAAGGAAAACTTTATATCTGGTTTGAAGTACTGAGATCACATCTTTGCTATGTTTCTACAATAGAAAAGCCAAATATATATATATATATATATGTTAAATAAAGCTTAAAGTCAGCAGTTTAGCGACTTACATTTAAAGCCATAGAACATGAAATAGTCCTACTGGATTTTAACCCTGAAAAAAAGAATTCCATGAGTGAGGGAGAGAAAAGAATTTGAGGTAGGCTAGGCAAGAGGAAGTCGTTGAAGAAAAAGAGAGAAATATGTTAAAAGGAAAGAAAAGAAAAATATTAGAAGTTAAGTTGACAGGCACTAAAATGTGTCCACTGTTGCACTTCTTTTTTTTATTTTTTTTATTTTTTATTTAAGAAAGGATTAATTAACAAAACCATAAGGTAGGAGGGGTACAACTCCACACAATTCCCACCACCCAATCTCCATAAACCACCCCCTCCCATGATAGCTTTCCCATTCTCTATCCCTCTGGGAGTATGGACCCAGGGTCACTGTGGGTTGCAGAAGGTGGAAGGTCTGGCTTCTGTAATTGCTTCCCTGCTGAACATGAAAGACCCACTAGGGTGGGTCTCTGGGGAAGCTGAGCTCCAGGACACATTGGTGGGGTCTTCAGTCCAGGGAAGCCTGGCCGGCATCCTGATGACATCTGGAAACTGGTGACTGAAAATAGAGTTAACATACGAAGCCAAACAAATTGTTGAGCAATCATGGACCCAAAGCTTAGAATAGTTGAGAGGAAGTGTTGGGGGGGTACTCACTGTAAACTCTGGTGTACTTCTGCTTTCAGGTATATATTTTCAGGTATATATTTTGCAGTAGTTTACGGATACGTGTGAACATATGCTCTCTCTCACAGAAACTGGTGTATGTCTAGGTTATGGGACTTTGTTAGAAAGTGAACCACCTGAGATGGAATTGGAGTGTACTATAAAAGGAAAGGTCTCACCCGAGTAATGAAGCTGAAGGGTTGTCATTCCACACGTGAAGTCTCTGGACACAGTCTGAAGTGAAGGTGTTGAGGTGGCAATCATTGCGTTGGTTAGGTTGTGATCGGCGGATGCAATATTATTTGATATGGATTGGGAGAGGCATATGGGAAAGTGGGTCCTATCCAAGGGTTCCAGGACTGGGGGAAGTAGAGGCTCTATAGTGGAGATGTGAGGATCCTGCTGTCTTAGGGTTCAAAAAGACAATCAATAGTTAATGTTATCATCATATTATTTGGTAATTGGGTTAACTTTGAAAAGTCCTTTTGTTAGGGTTTGCTGTACAGTACCCAGTATCTTGTATATAGCTGTGCTATTGGTTGCTACACTGTTGCACTTCTTAAGGAAAAACATTAAAAGTTGGCTGAGCATTTCCTCTAACCCAAGCTTCCTATACCCATGTGTTAGCGAATCATGCTGCAATTCTGTCAAGTAAGTGACAATAAAATCTGTTTAATTTCAGGTGAGATCTAAATATGGTATCTGTCTGTTGGAGTGCTTTATAGGATTAATCTCTGCCCCTGGAAAAAGAGCAAAACTAGGGCACTGAATCTATCAAAAAATGCTTAAAGTCTGAACCTTCTATGTGAATATGTATGTTTTTAGGGAAAGGACACAACTGGTTATTCATATAAAATATAAGTATACTCACTTCTCACTGTACATGCTATGAAGACAAAACATTGACATTTGTAACTGAGGTTCATTTGATAGCTACAGTAAATGTGAAATTTATTGATAATGTTGTTACTAAAGGCATTATTTTCCTGGATTGAAAATCGAGGGGGGTTTAGGGTCCTGATGCATGATGATAGAAAAATGTCTAAGTTGGAAATGATAACATTTTGTACACACCCATCATGGGGAGATGAAAAACTGTACCCATGTCAAAATTTTTTATAAAGTTTTTAAAATTTTTTTATATTTATTTATTTATTTTCCCTTTTGTTGCCCTTGTTTTTTTTATTGTTGTTGTAGTTAGTATTGTTGTTATTGATGTTGCTGTTGGATTGGACACAGAGAAATGGAGAGAGGAGGGGAAGACAGAGAGGGGGAAAGAAAGATAGACACCTGCAGACCTGCTTCATCGCCTGTGAAGTGACTCCCCTGCAGGTGGGGAGCCGGGGGCTTGAACCGGGATCCTTACACCAGTTCTTATGCTTTGTGCCACATGTGCTTAACCCACTGAGCTACACCTGACTCCCCCATGTGTCAAAAATTATACAGTAAGCCATTAACCTCCCAATGAAGTGAAAACTGAAAAAAGTCTTTAGACTTTAGGCAATGGTTACTTGTTCATACTAGAACAGAGGAAGTATCAATTCTGATACATATTCATTGAAAGCATATGTGTGTGTGTGTGTGTGTGTGTGTGTAGGACTGAATAAGTAATGTCTAGTTGGAAAATCATAGCACTTGAATTTGGAAAGTATATAGTTTCCTTATATAGAAAGCAATTGTGATTCTCAGTATATGTAAAATCTGTGAGGAAAGTCAGAGGAAAATGTTCCCAGGACATTAGAAAAGAATCCTTAAGATAACATTTGTAAGTTTCATTCATGATCAGGGTTTATCTTTATCTCAGCCTAATCAGCCATCTTGCTCACTGCTACACATTTATTGACTTTGCTAGTTTAGAAGATGTTGAAGAACTCCTTAGTTTCATAGTTTTCTTCTCTTACTTTGCATCAGTTATTTACCTCATTGACAGATATGAAAGCTGATGATTTTAGCATTTGTTATGTTTATTTGTTGTAGTGATCACCAGGGCTTCATGTTCTAGGAGGGATAATATGAGAGAGAGAAAGAGAGAGGGAGACAGAGACAGAGAGAGAGAGAGAAAGAGGGAGAGGGGAAGAGAGAGAATATGAGAAAGAGAGGCACAAAGGAGGAGAAGTGGAAAGACAACATAGTAACAAAAATGCCCACAGTGTAGTGAGAGTTGGTCTCAAACTTGGGTTGCACACATGGCTAAGCAGGCATCCTCCCAAGTGAGCTATCTTACTGGCTCAAATTTTAACATTTTTCAAAGATGGCATTCATTCTACAAATGATATATAAGTAGAAGAAGCAACCCGATACTATATAACTGATTTTATTAGCATCTGAATATGTAAACAAGGCATATATTGAAAAGAAAACCATGACAGAAGTGACAAACTGACATTATTTTTTTTTTGAAAGAGTATGAGAGGAATAGCACAATGGTTATGCAAAAAGACTTTGATGGCTGAGGTTCCAAATTCCCAGATTCAACCCCCACACCACCACAAGCCAAAGCTGAGTAATGATCTAGAGAAAGAAAAGACAAGAAAGGGGGGAAATTGAAATGAAACCTTTCTCTAAGGAACAGTGAATTATTTTGATTTTTGTTGTTGTTGTTATTTAATAATGGTTTACGGGATTATAAATTTACAGGGGTATAATTCCACTCAGTACTCATTACCGAGGTTCTGAATAGATTCAACAACAGTGCTTTCCCAACTGTGGATCCAAATAGCTGTAAATGGAAGAAGGGAGAAATTTAAGCAAGTTAGAGAAGGATTCTAAGAGGGACAGAGTTGTAGAGAAACTGCACTCATATCTCTATTTGCGGTTTTCTCCTTACAGCCATGTTAACTATAAAATTTCCAAGTGTAAGAACAGCAATTCCTAAAATTCTCATACCACAGTCAGTTGGGAATATCATAGTCGATAATGGGGTGAACAGGTAACTTGGCTAACCTTCTGCCTTTGAGGTTCTGCCTACTTTCCTACAAGATATCTTATGTAGATGACTTGAAAGAAACTGCAGCCTTCAGAAATGATTACTCTTAGCAATTTTAAATGTATCTCCCTTGGACAGAAAAATTCCACATTATCAAAATACTGTGACACACACACACAATTAGTTCCTGGTCATAATTCTTTTGGCCTATAGTATTGAAGTCCAGTTAGTTTTATGTACTTATGATACACTAGGATATTCAGCTTATTTTGAGGTACAGTCTTGTCATTAAGAAAAAGTCATACATTATTACTCTATGCTAAAAGAAAGAAATTTTAAAGCACATTTCAATAGCATCTGGACTCAAAGGTTAAAATGCTTTCATGAAAGATAATTGCAGACAAAATCAAATTCATTTCCTTTCTTTTTTTATCTTGGAGAGGTGCTCTTTAAATTTGTAAGAACTACATCATCAGATATATGTGTCTTATTTTGTTAACTATAAGTTCATTTTAGGGAAAAACAATAACCTGTTAAAATTAGGTTTGATCTATAAAAGAACCTGAACACTGCACAGAATAATATATACAGTGCCAGAATATGAAATTTCTCTATAAAGCTATTAAGAGACAGTGGTTAGCCACTTTAAAACTTCAACTTGCCCTCTAGGAAAAACTGCAGATTGCATTCTTCTCTTCCTTAACGAAAGAATCTTGTCATTGTTTTGTGTACCAATAAGCTTACGTAGAAAACTACATCTATCTTTGCAGGTATTGATGGGCATGAGACTTAGTTCTAAACATTGGGATATAAGCTCCAATCTCCCAAGTAAAGCTTCAGGGAAAACTATTACGTGTTTTTCTAGATAAAAGGAAAAGAATCAGAAACCATCTTTACCACTTTGCTCTTTTCTTTTTGTGGATGATATGGAATCTCAACCCTGTAGGCTACCATTTTACAGCCTTGGGGATAAAAGGCACAGGCTAAGAAAAATGGCCAAGAAAGATTAAAGGTGCTCAGTATTTTTAAGCAGCAATTCTGACACTGCAGTCATCATTTCCAATTATTTGCAACATAAGAGAGAAAAACCTGATCACTCATTTATTTCACTGTATGTCACCAGTTTACATCATTGTTGACCCCCTCTTTTTTTTATTTTTTTTTATTTATTTATTTTTTCATTAAAGGCATAAGAAGTCTTCCTCTTAACTCATCACTTTACTATATGGTTCAGTATCCATAGGATCTAGTTGAAATTCAATACCTTTTTTAAAGTATAGATTGTGTATGTCATTAAGTTTGTTATGATGAGAATGCCTGGTTTATGTACTAATTACAATGACTGGTTAAATGATAACTGAAAAAGACCTCTAAAAGCACTGTATTCAGAATATAGACATAAATGAAATGGGTCAGGCAGTCTTTTAA
>NW_026648205.1:0-1000 GCF_950295315.1 Erinaceus europaeus | reverse complement strand
TTGACACAGACTACGGCTCTGACACCAACGGTCTCAAGTACCCCTAGATGGTACTCTGCCTCTACAAAACCAATCCATTGACCTGTCCATCCATCCAGCTATCCATCCAGCTATCTATCCATCCATGCATCCATCCATCTATCCATCCATCCACCAGTCAACCAAGCTAAGTACAAAAGGAGATCTCTCCTTGAATGGTGAAGAGAAACAACGATGCATAGGTAGGTTGCTAAGGAGCCAGTTATGCTGAATAGGGCAGAGGGGCTGAACCAGGGAATGTGTTGGGGGGTGTGGGTGTGGATGGGGGTGAGCTGGAGACCCTGTGAGCTGCATCACTTCATGGGCAGGGAGGGGGTGGAAGGGGTTGCGAACAGCTGTCACTGGAGAACAATCACAAGTGCTGGAGATGTTGAGCAGGGCACCCAGAAGAGAGGACAGACAAAGGAGAGAAGCAAAGTGCAGAGGAGAGGAGAGGGGAGTGGATGGTGAGGACAGGGAGGACAGGAGAGGACAGGAGTGGAGGGGACCTGAGAAACCTACCTGGACAAAGGCAGCATACAGACATCCAGGAAGGCAGGCAGGCATGCACGCAGCCCTGGCCTGGGCTCCCTGGATCCGGGGCACACCTCCACCTGTTTTCTCTTGGCTGCCAGAGGTCCCTGAGGTCCCTCGTCGATCAGCACTGTCATCCCATAATTCCATCCCTCTGTACCAGGGCCCAGGCATCTGGGCGCTCCTGGCTGACCTAGTGGCATGGCAGTTGGGCTGCCCAGTGCCAGTGTGGCCAGCACAGAATGCCAGGGGCTAGGACATCACAGAGGGCTCCTGTGGTTGCTAGGCCACGGGGACCCCGCCCATCCATTTGACCAGAAGCCATGACCCTAACCCTGAACTTGACCTGAGGGGTGGTGGCCAGCCACCAGAGCCAGAGCCCCAGGGCAAAGCAGGTGCAGGTCGGCCAGGCCAAGGGGCTATGGGCACATTGATGTGTGTCTGGGAA